>NC_090067.1:8996637-9209137 GCF_038355195.1 Osmerus mordax
GTTCCTGTGTCCAGTAAAAAGACTGATTCAATGAGCACGCTTTTTAAACACAGCTTCCGACAGGGTGGAATACAATGTCAGATAACATTGCAAGTTCCATGTTTCACTCCTGGCTGGCTGAGCACAATCACATTGCTCCATCTTGCATCAATGCTCAAATCAATAAATTAATTGCAATTAATAATTCATTTTAAATGCATAATTTTACATCTGAAAAATGCAGAATACAACATAATTCATTTATCAACCACATGGTAATTCTTGCAAAACACTTATCAAAGATTATTCTTTTCAATCAATACTATTTTCTATGCTATCAGCAATATTATTCTGGGGATGAACAAGGATCCCACAGTAATTGTAACGTGTATTTGGGGTGTGTCATTTATTCATATATTCATCAGACCAGAGAAATAGCATGCCTCCTGACCCGCTGCTACAGAGGTGGTTGGGCGCTCCAGATTACCCTGGGACAGTGATTAGAGCTGAGCTCTGAGTCACTGCAGGGAAGCGGCTTGGTAGCTTGGTTCAGCCTGGCAACATGTCCATGCTAGTGGGACCAGCTATATGGTGCTGTGGTTTGATAGGGATGTGTCTTCTGCTTGACAGTCATGTGACCAGAGTTGCCCCAGTAGCTTTTGTTTGCTGGCTAAACCGAGCATCAACAGCCCTGACACCCCCGACAACGATCCCCACCCCCAGAGAGGAGCACAGAGGGGAGCGTGCACAGATACCCCACGCCACTTCAGCTCTGAATGAAGACTGGACTAACTCACGCACAATGCATAAAGAGGGAGCAGTCCCTCTCATATCGCATCTGTTTGTGTGTGTGTGTGTGTGTGTTCACACGTGTGTGCGAGTGTGTGAGTATTGTCTCTGATTCCCGTGCATCCAGCTTTTTTTGTCCCTGGCTTCCAAATCCCACATTCCTATCTCCAGCCCCAGCCCCTCACACAAAGGGTGTAGACCCCTCCTGCCTGCCTGGTTGGGCCGGCAACCAAAGCCAACTGGTGGGCTGCTTACACAAGGCCTGGCTCACCACATTGTCTGGGGTGTCAACATGTCTCGCCTCAGTTCCTTGACGCTGCAAGGTTTAAGGTTTGTCAACTACGATGTTGCTCCAGGCCCCATGCCATGTTCTTGGCTGTGAACAGCGATTAGTCAGTGATATGCTACCCTGCTAATTGGGCTAGCAGATACTAAATGATTCACGGGCTGAATGTCACAGCTCTCATATACCTCTCCACCTCTCTTTGGCTGTCAGATGCCACCCACTGTGCCTGCGCATCTGCCTGTCTGTCTGTCCATCTGCCTGCCTGACTCCTTCTTCCTCACCCTGTCTATCACTGTAACCGTGTGAACATTAGGAAAGCGATAAACACACATAAAATGTGCTACTAAAAAGGCATTTATTCAGCAGGCGCTTTTATCCAAAGCGGTGTACAGGTGATTCAAACTGGAAACCTCTTGCTCTCCACTCATGTGCTCTACCACTGACCTATGCCTACCACTCCTGACAGTTAATACTGCTTCTAGAAGTTCCATTTTAGAAGTAAATACTGGGAAAACAAGGGTTCCTTTGCAGTTACAGTTTCCAGGCATGTCCACACCCATGTGTATCACACTCCTCTCTCTCTGCTTTCTGTACGTTCATTCCTCCAGTATCATTGCCGTGAATATGGCCACCCTACCTTCTGATTGGTTGATGGTTTCAACATGAATAGGGACACAGGAGGTTGTCAGGAATTGAAACTAAGGCAGTTGCTGTGTTATGAAATAATGTGGCATTGTCTGCATTTGCAGACAATGCCACAATGCCACATGTGAAGACATGATCTTGGTTCTCCATTCTACAGGGCAGAGCTCTCCATCCAGCTGAAGTCAAACCCCCAGCTCACGCTCCCACCCTATCTGCCTGCGTGTCTCATGTCATCTACATCAACAGCCAATCCACCAACCTCCGGACATTCCCAGCCTGGCAGTTCGTGACCTTTCCCTGGGGATTGCCATGGCGACGGTGTGTGTCAAAGAGGCCGGCCTGTGCTGGTTCTCCACTGCTGCAGAGTGACTCAGCTCCGGGCTTCAGCTGGCCTTTGGAACGCGACTCCACTGATCCCTGGTGAGGAGGCTGAACGTTGGACTCCTCCTCCACCGGACATGTTTGTTTACAATCCCACAATGCCTTGTGCAGGTGGGAGGGTGGCAGTAGGGAGGCCCATGCCAACTGGAAAGTGCTTACTTTGAAATGTTTTAAAGTAAGCAAAAATGTCATTCTATAATTGGAAGTGGCAAGATTTTCACAATGTTAATTATGTAACTCTTTCTTTTAGATGTTATTATTTTCATAGTGGACCAATTGAAAAGCAACTGGAGAATAGTTAATTTTTGGTTTACTAATTTACAAATTGTACTAATGAAATACTGCCGATCTGCATGGCATAGATGGTTAAAGTGATGTTTAAAGAGTTAGTCATCATGTTCTTAAGTCACAGAACACAAGTTCTAATTACAGTACGGATACAATTGGGAAGTACGATTTATATATAAATCAATAATTACATTAATACTTTTCAGTACGAGAAACACTATCGCTTTCAATCCAGTCCTCTGGTTTACATGGTGTTCATCAAAATAAATGACTTTAGACTTTAGAATCACCTTGTTACAAGAAATGACATGGACACAAGTTTGTTTTTGTTGTGCTAGGAGTCTAAAGTACAATGTCATTGCCTGCAGGCTGAGGCGACCTCTGAAAAATACTGTCAACTTCCCCTTTGATTGGGCGAGTCAGGTCCCTAAAGGAAGTGGTTGTATTAATAGCTGTGTTCTAATGCAACTGCTGCAACACAAGAAGCAACAACACCACCAAAACATGTCCTCTCGAAAGAGTAACACACCCATTCACTGTGGAACAGAACCCAAAGTACATGGAACCAAGAGGATTCTGTCCTGGTAATATCAAGCTGGTGTACACACACTGAGGTATTTCCAGAAACGGCTGTGTTTTGAGTGTGCAGTGGTCTCAGCAACCACCAAAGAGAAGCACATGATGTTGAAAATATCCTTTCGACAGTTGTAACAACAACAGCCATCTCTCTGTGTAGATCTAAAAAAGAGGTATTTTTTTCATAAACGTTAAACCCATTTGAAACATGATTCCATAGCTTATGCATAAAGTTACATCTTCACTTGTGGACAATTAACACATTCAATACATAGTCTGGATTGTTTGTGCTTTTTTAAGCTGAAATGATTTTAAACATTCTTTATAGTGTATCACGAATGTCTGAGTAGTGCAGCAGAGGGTCTAACCACACAATAAAAATAGACTTGCTCTACTGTATTCTACAATGGACATAACTCGTCAAGGAAGACTGAGCACCACATCTAATCTGTGGAGTCTGAGAATCTGAAAAATGTCACTGCTTCTGCAGCTCTTGCTTTCAATCCAAACGCTGCCATTGCAAACTTAGGGAAACGCTCAGCTTGACTGAGAAAGAGCGAGAGAAAATGAAGAGGAGGGGGAAAATGGGGGGGGGGGGGGGGGTAGAGAGAGGGAGAAAAAGAAAGAGAGGGAGAGAGGGATAGAGAGAGCATCTCAGGTTGCCTGGTGTGTAGCACCATGCAGGGCTTGCATAGTGGGGGATGGGCATTCTCTCTCCCCCTCCCTCTCTCTCCGTCTCCCTCTTACTCCCTCTCTCTGTCTTTCTCTCACTTGTTTGCTATTTCTCTCTCACTCCCCCCCCCCCCCCCCCTCTCTCTCTCTCTCCTCCATCTCTCTCTCTGCTCTGCCGCGGCAGTAAAAGAGGAAGCAGGGGAAACGCAAACAAAGACGCGGCCCAACGGCTCTCTCCCCGCAGCGCCAGGAAACAGGGCAGGTTTAGAGATGGGGGAGGGGAGGGAGGACGAGAGGAGGAGGAGGAGGAGAGGGAGAAGGAGACCAAAACACAGCAGGTGTGCTCTGCCAGAGTGATGTGTGTGTGTGTGCGTGTATGTGTGTGTTGCGTGTACATGATTTTGTGTGTGTGTACGTGTATGCGTGTGTCAATGTGGTTCAGTGCCTAGAATGTTTTTTGCTTCCTGAACGCAAAGATATAGATAGCAGTGCTGGAAGTGTATGTTCGTATCAGTCGGGTATGTCTTGTCCTTGTCTCTGGCATTGAGACTATCTGCAGTTACATCATTAGATGTTGTTGTTGACTCCTGTTACAGAAGTACTACCTCTCACCCTGAATGGCCTGCCCTGCCAATCCCCCCCCCCCCCCCCCCCCCCCCCCCGGTGCTCCTGCTCTATCGACTATCGACTGTGTGTGATCCTGGCCACATCAAACAGGTGTCCCGTGCCACCCTGCCACCTTACTCCTATCTCCCTGTTCACTCTGTCAATCCCATCGTGCTCTGCGCCTGCATGCTTTAGTCCAGGGTCCAGGGAACATGTGATCGTGCCACTAGAGGACCAGGACAAGTGGTTGTGTTATGAAGTTGAAGCAGGAGGGAGGGAGGGAGGGAGGGAGGGAGGGAGGGAGGGAGGGAGGGAGGGAGGGAGGGAGGGAGGGAGGGAGGGAGGGAGGGAGGGAGGGAGGGAGGGAGGGAGGGAGGGAGGGAGGGAGGGAAAAAATAATCAGACCTGACCGGTTGACTGCCTAGCGCTGACTAGCCGGTTCTGAACATGGAGGAGCTTGTGCCACAGACCCGGACGTGCACCCACCTTGTCAACGGATGATGAGAAGGAGTCATTGTTTTTGCCATTATGTTTTTGTACATCATGTCTGCCACTGTTTATAGAACAGATGTTTCTATTCACGGTGGAAACCAAACGCTCGCAGGCACATTGTGCAATGTTCAGTCTCCAAACACTCGCAGGCACATGTCCAGTCTCCAGATCAACACTACACACCCCGCAGAGAAAGGTCCAGTGTCATTGTGTTAAGTAAGGATCCAGACTGGACTAGGTCAGACCATGCCATGCCAGGCAAGCCAGCTCAGCCCAGACTGAACAGGACCAGAACAGCCCAGCCCAGTCCAGACCAACCCAGACCTGACCAGAACTGGCCAGACCAGACTGACCAAACCCGGAAAGCTACAACTGCCCAATGCTGACTGGAGAGCAATCAGAACAAACAAATACAAGGGTGGAGCGACAACATTCCTCAAGCTCTAAGAATAGCATCCACCGAACACTGGGAGCACAACTTAGTGGACAGGTTGTCAGGATTGGTAAGCAATAGACGTGGGTTACTGTTAGGATACCATGTCCACTAAAAAACTCTTTAAAAACAACATAACATGCTGAATCTGATGTCTCTCCAGCGCTTGTTGGAGGCCCTAATGGACTGTACACACGCATTTACACATTACTCACTAACAAGCAGAATTTAACAATAGAAGCTCACAGCCAAGACAACCTAACCCAGGAGAAGCAGACCGCTTTCTCTGATAGGCTAATGTCAAGCTGGGGGTTTTCCATCCTGGCAAACGGTTGAATCGGCGTGTTTCCATGTTGGTTAGAGATGTGTGAGGATAGCAGGGCGAGGGCTGATGGGATCAGAGCAGAGGGTGGCACACCGGCCACGCAGGTCAATGGGGGGACGGCTAATGACTGCCAAATGGAGCCACTGGAGCACAACCCAGATCTGACACTGGGAGGAGGAAGAACCCCCACCCCCTCCCACACACACTCAAGACCCAAACACAAACAGTCATGCACGAGCATACACACACACACACACACACACCACACACTCAAGACCCAAACACAAACAGTCATGCACGAGCATACACACACACACACACACACACCACACACTCAAGACCCAAACACAAACAGTCATGCACAAGCATACACACACACGCACCACACACACTCATACACACCACATAAAACAGCATATGCTCCATCCCTTGTTACCTGGAGGGAACAGCAGGTGGAAGGCCCCTCCCCTCAGGTGGGGGCAGGGGGCGAGGGGGGGGGGCAGTGAAAGGTGAACCCACGTACTTATATTGTGTTCCAAACCCGGGCAACCTAACAAAAACCATGGACATATTGACGAGAGTGACTTCCAAGGAAAGTAAGCACAGACTTACTGTGTGACTTCACCCCCGCACCCCTCCCCAACCAGTTCCAACCCAGCAGTTAGCACCTCTGCTCTGGACTCTGGTCTGGCTGTCGAGTGTGTGTGTGTGTGTGTGGGGGGGGGGGGGGGGGTGGTTGTCATGTGGAGCCGACAGGAGGAGGGAGGGGACGTGTCTTAACGTCTAAACAGCTGTGAAAATACTCATGTGATCTGCTTGTTCCTGAATAGATAGAGATTTTTTTCTTCAATGGCCCCGTAACTAACGACTGATTTGTTCTGCCAATGCAAGAAGGATATAAACACAGTCTACTTCATGCCAGTGGCAATTTATTCCAATGACCTTTTAACCAATCTATTTCACCGCTCTCTCAATCTCTCTCTCCCTTTCTCTCTCTGTATCTCTTGTCTCTCTATGCCTAAGTACCTCAGTAGTATTCGGAGAACTGTCTATTGTTATTACCTTGCGTGTGGTACTGTCGTTGTGCTGGCAATAATTGCCTTGGCAAAGCTGCATTAATCATGTTGTGACAATACATAAAGCCCTCATTGGAATATGAATACAAAGCGAGATAGCAAGTGTGAGCAAGGGACTGCGGGGGAGGCCAGAGAAGGGGGAGGGAACAGGGAAGAGCATGTGTGGCAAGGGACTTTAAGGAAGGCCACAAGTAACACGAAACCTGCACATATATGGTGAGGGACAAGAAACTAGACAATGAGTCGGCCACAGAGAGAGAGATAGAGAGAAGAAAGAGAAATGGCGAAAAAGAGCCAGGAAAAAAGAGTGAAGAGAGGGAAAGAGAAAGAAGCAGATAGGCAAGAGAGAATGAGCCTAATCTGTGTTTCCTGCAATTGCTCTCTTTGTTCAAACAGAGCCACATAAACAAATCCCCTCCTGTTATATTTACATAGATAATGGCTCCAAGGGAGTATAGGCAGGTGAGCATAAGCAGGACCACCTCTACCTAGATGACAATCACATCCATATAACATTTTATCTGAGCATTAAATATCTTGCTTTCCAAAACACGTATTACGTTACTATCATATAATAAGGATGGCTCACAATGTGTGAGACTGTATATACAAAGACATGCGTTTTTCTCTTTTTAGCACAAAGTCTCTGTAGGCAAGAAAAGGCCAAATTGAACTGAGTCCTGTGAGGTTTGATTGTTCATTTCCAGAATGAACCCAGGTTCATGTATGTGCATGCCCACACTTGACACCGTTCAACAGACCGCCAGGGACCTGGATGACTAACCCTTCTGTGAACCAGCCATGTAAAGATAGCTCACAGACATACTGGAGGTGACACATCTGACGTAGTATTTTACAACAACAAAAAAGGGTTTGTACAAATACACAACTGTTAAGGAAGGTATATTTGATCTCTAACTGCATCTCTTGATCATGGGTGAGTTTTTATTATTTTATTGTCTATAATATCATATTATTGTTGATGTCACGGACCCTGCTGCAACTTTATGCAGGCTGTGTCTGGAGATAGACACACTGACATTTACATTATATTCATTTAGAAGATGCTTTAATCCAAAGCAACATACATAGATATTCTGACGTGGTCAGAAAAAAGTGGGACCTTCACTAGGAACAGCAGGGAGTTCTCAGACAGATAAGTACACTGCACAGTGTCCTTCCCACCCCTGACTGAACAGAGCACAATGGCCGTGAGAGCAGGACATTAGAAAGAGGCTAGGAGTCGGCCTGATTCTGGGGCCCAGGAACAGGATGCATTCTTTTGTACAAAAGAGTTTGTGTGTGTGAAGAGGTCCCGAATCTCTCTAGTCACCACAGGCCTGGGGGACTGAGCCATGTCAAGACGCTGGTCAGCCACCCACCCACCCACCCACCAAACCAGCCAGTTAGTTGATCAGCCAGCTATCCAACCAGCCAGTTAGTTGATCAGCCAGCCAGTCAACCAACCAGCCAGCAAGGCAACCAGCCGGCCTGCTGGCCAGCCAGCCAGTCAGCTAGCCAGTCGGTCAGCCAGCTAACCAGTCAGTCAGTCAGTCAGCCAGTTAGTCAACCAGCTAGTCTGTCAGTCAGACAACCAGTCACTCAGCCTGTCCACTTGCCTGCCAGTCAACCTGCCAGTGAGCCTGCGAGCCAGTCAGTGCATCCATAGTTGGCGGCCGTGGATGATTCAGCTCAGTACACTGCACGGTCGGGTGTCATGGTGATAGCACATGTTACTCTCCAACAGGTCTTCTCTTGGGGAGTTTTTGTTTCCACAGGCAGAAATAGCCTATCATCACCAGTCTGCTTGTCACTTAAGAACGAAAAACAATTCATTAGCATTACAGCCCAGAGCCCAAAAGTGTCTGTCTCTGCTGCTAGGATTGGTTAAGGGTATTTATCTATTAAAGTGTGTAGCCACAAAACTTGCCTACCACCTGATCATTCAAATCTGATTCATTATCATGAAATAGTTTATAGTACGCTAAAGTATTTTAAACACAGCTTCATCATGCCTGGTGACTAGTATTAGTACTAACTCCACCACACCCGATTTATTTACCACCAAGCTACGAGTTCATGAGTAACCATTACTTCATAACCATGATTAAGATGTTCACAGAACTGTGTACAATGCGTCAAGTCGGCTTGAGGCTGTGGAGGTGGAAGAGGAGGCCCGCTGAATTTTCTTTGCACAGTGATTGCAAAGGAGAACCAATCGCAACAAAGAATAGGGAGAGGACGCTAGCTCCACCTCTCTCCGTCGCCACTGGTTTGTAGCTAGATGTATATAATCCCTGAGTTGACCCAGAAAACAAACTCCGGTGACTACCGAGGCAGAGCTCGCACACATTTGCTGGAATACATGTATTTAGAGCGTCTCCGTTGGAACTCAACCAGAGATCCAATTGCTGAGGAGAAACTTACACAACTTCTGAATAAGCACAATTTCGGGTATGTGTTGCTGTCTTGGAAAAATAGTATTGCCGAAAATGTCCCGTCGCTCAGAGCAGGTTGTCTATCGTTTTTATTTCTTCGCAATTTGTCAGTTCAGGCGCAGGGTAGAACTACCAACTAAACATGTTAACGTTGCACATAGCCAGACCGAATGTACTTAAACCGGATTTGCCTTTTTACCATATAAAGTATTTTGCTCTCACTGAAATCTAGCTACTATGTAAATCCCTAGATTACGGGGCTATAATATATATTTAGTTCTTGTGTAATAATTTTGCAACAAGGAAATCCAGACAAATGTTAACTGTTGTTTAGCGTTGGTGTATGTGCCGTTAAACACAGGGAATTCTCGAAACACCAAACATTTGGATAGGGATCGATTGTTTATAATGGTTGGGTTTGTTACAAGGAAATATGTCTCAGTGTAAGGGATAGTCACGAGGAGTATTTCTGTCTGCTTTATTGATAAAACACAAAGAGCCCCAGACTGAAACATCAGAGCCAGGGGCATTGTAGTTCATCTTTTGGGAAAAGATAAGAAAGAACCCGAAATTCTTTGTTTTATATCAGACAGCTTGAATATTGTAGATTTATCTTAGACTTGAAAATGTAACATTGAAAGGGGAAAAGGATGATGGTGAATCTGAAGGCAAATGCCCTAGAAATAAGAATGTCATTAATTTATAACCTTGCGTAATTGCGCGTTATTTAAAAGTGGGGTTTAATGTTTGCCATCTTGACTTGTAAAACGGAAAAGACAAACAGATGTATCTCGTGAATTAAGATATAGCATTTTTGTAAAAACTGTATCCTTCCCTTTGTCATGTTATCAATCACATTTCACACGATTACATTACCATTGCATTTACCATGTAGACTTCAGAATATAAGTGTAATGTGGTTAAGGGCGCTATCAATCTGTTAGCGCAAGATGTCTTTCTTTAATACTGTTTGTTCTTTTTAAATACACAGCGATTGATATTCAAAAAGCGCTCCGATGCGTTCTTATTTGTGAAGCTATGGTTTCTTTTACACTGTGCAACATAAAGGCTGCGGACATGTATAATGCTTCACGTCGTCCTCTGGTCATGATGGTCAAAGTGCCTGAACGTCGGCCAAATTTCAGTAATGCCTTTGATATTTGACGAAATAGGGTGTTTATGAATATTTTAATAGAATTGCTGCTGGTGGATATCTAAAGACACTAAAGATTCATAGTTGTAAATCCGCCTTGTGATCCCACTTATAAAAACTGTCCCCACAGGTTGACCTTGCACTGTTTTATTGACAAACTAACCATGTCATTGACTAACGACTTGATTCACTAACCAACCTTGCATTTCCTCTGCAGGGTGACAAAACAACCATGGCCGACCACATGATGATGCCCATGACCCACGGCTCAGCAAGCGGCAGTCTGCACGGCTTCAGGATGGGAATGAACGTCCCACAGCAGCAGCACGCAGTCCAGCCCGGCCTTCGCAGTCTGCCCAACGGCCAAGTCATGCACTATGGCCGGGCGCCGCAAAGCAACATGGAGGCGGCCATGAGACAGCGGCCGGGCCTGGTGGCGGGGATGAACGGCCAGGTGAACGGGTCTCCGATGGCTAACCACCACCATCAGATGATGTCTAGCGGGATGATGTACAGCCACCAGCAGCCCCCCCAGCCCCAGCAGCAGCAGCAGCAGCAGCACCACATGCACCCCCAGCAGCAGAACCAGCTCCCCCCCCAGCAGTACCTTCCTGGAGGCCTCACCTCCCAGCAGCTCATGGCCAGCATGCACCTGCAGAAACTCAACACCCAGTACCACGGACACCCGCTCGGGCCTGGCAACGGCCACCACCTGCCCAACGGTGCCCAGTACCGGGTGGGGCCGGCCCAGTTGGCGAGCATGCAGCACATGGGAGGGCCCTCGCTGGGCCTGAACGGCATGGACATGGACCTGATTGACGAGGAGGTGCTGACCTCGCTGGTGCTGGAGCTGGGGCTGGACAGAGTGCAGGAACTCCCTGAGCTCTTCCTGGGACAAAACGAGTTTGACTTCATTTCAGACTTTGTGTGCAAACAGCAACCGAGCACCGTGAGCTGTTGAGAGACGTGGCCGGGAGAGGAGTATCGGTTTGGTTTGGGTCTGTCAGGGCACCCAAAGAAAGACTGGCCAACTTGGACTGACTAGCCAGAGTGGCACAGCAAGAAAGAGACAATCTCTCTGTTCTGTGTCAGTGTATCTGTGTCTGCATATGTGACCGTGTAAAGTAGGCTTACACGCTGGCCTACCTGTGTGTTAACGATTGAATTGTATTGACGGATAAAGATGAGAGAAGCTTTCTTTGCATCCCACCTGTGCTGGTGAGGTCAGTGGTCAGCCGGCCAGCGTGAGGCACTGTGGGTGCTTGGTTTGTCTGTGTCCTCCTGGCATCTGGCTTGGCACCTGTGCACTGAGTGCCAAGGCTGGGCCATGATTGTAAACTAACAAACAGGATGGCTAAAGAGCCACGTAGGACCACGGAAAGACACTCCTGCCATGCCTGGGACTACCATATTCTACAACATTGAGAAGTTTATTTATTTATCTCACCATATAGTAGTGGATATCTCACAAATTGAATTGATCAATTTGAATGAAAATGTATCTGTTAATGGAGGTTAAGGTCCCAAAACAGGTGACTTAACACAAGGGACACCTGAATGAAGTGGGCACGTTTTTATTGAAGGCTGGTTCTTCAGTACTGGTACCCATGGATTCCTCAATACCTTGAGATCTTTAACATTTCATTCAAGAGCCTCAGAGAAAATGGGGGTGATGGGGTAGGTCAAATTATCAGTTAAGAAATGTGTGTTACACTGTTGATTTACACTCATATGCCCTCAGATAAATAGATGTTTTCAGCATTCAGTTAATTGAATCCTACTGTACATTTTCGCTTCAAGCCTCTGTTTTTAGCTACTGAATGAATTGTGATCGAATACCCAGTAATATAGTGTTGCACAAACATAGTAGCATGTCTGCTGCAAGGCTAGGTTGAACAAAGCATTCCTCTTTAGAATGTCATCCCCATGTTGGTTGTTCAAGCACTTCTACAGCCAAACATCTTGGATGCTTGTTGTGAATAGAGGAAGATTCCATTAATACTAGATTAATTGTGAGGTTGTTTGTTTTTTTTTATCTATTGGAAGGATATGCCAGAAACTACAAAAGTGGCCTATTTAAATGTCTGTGGCACAAAACCCCCAAGAAAATTGAAATGAGCGAGAGGAGAAGTGAATACGGAGCAGTCAGAGACCTAACGTTGGACTCTCAAGAGCATAAGTGTCAACACAGTCCGGGTAGCAGAATAATGTCAGTTTTGGCTGTGTTTGCAGGATGAATGTTTGTGTACAGTTCAAGCCAGGCATTTAAATCGGCTAGCTACATTCTCTGACTCTAACATTAACCAATGTGCTGACTCTCAGCTTAAACTGATTGGCCTCTGCAGATCTTTGCTGGTAGCGGCGTGTTCAATCATTCTTTAAGGCCGGCTCTCTCCACCTGTAGCACTGATTACAACACAGCGCGGTCGGCAGCCATGCAAGGTGTTTTTTGCCATAGATTAGCTTACTCTGCTGGTTTTCCACTGATTAGATTCAAATTACACTTTCACACACTCTTGTCTTAATTGAGGTCAGCTTTCACCCCTCCACCCCCCATGACTTAATAATTATAGAACGGACATGTTCTGTGGTGGGTGGGGGTGGAGGGTTCCTCCACACTGAGCGTAATTAGATTTTTTTTTAGGGGCAGAGTTTCTATTTTGCTGGCCGAGTAGAGTGTGACCACTTCTGTTCTGCTGCTGCTTGTCATTGCGGTTGTCCTGCTATTTATGGGTCTTCTAGAGGGATCAGACTGTGGGAGGTTAGCTAGTTGGTACATCCTGTTCATCTGCTCCACTGCCACACTTCCTTCCTCAAAGACCTGCCCACTACCAGATCAATTACCATTTCCAAAATACTGTCAAACGCTTGTTGTGAACTTGATTTATCACACCCAGCGCAATGTATCAGTTATATGTGTGCCAATTGTGAGACAACTTTTAAAATACAAAGTAATTCCTCCACATAGTTGACCTGGGTCAGAAACTGCTATTGCTGAGATCTTATCACCACCGATGGGCTGTATTTGTGGGAGTGGTAGACAGAACGCCAGCATCACAGGTCTCCTCCCTCGTCTGTTACTCCTGACTCCTGCCTGATGTCTATCACGCTCCAAACTTCACAAAAGTCGTACATTGAGGAAGGGCTCGGGCCTCGAGTGAGATGGTGGCTTCCAGCTCTCAGAAACCACAGCCTTCTTGTGTATCGTATCTGTACTGTACTGTAGAATAGAGGTAAAGTTGACCTAGATGCATATAAGGTACTTTGCAGAAGAAAAAAAACGAAAAAAACATTGTCGGATGTAAATGTTCTATATGGCTGATGTTGATGTGTTGACAAGAGATTATATCATACATTTTTACAAGTGAGTGTGTAGATATGAATACATAGTACCAGGGGTTGGGGCGCTGGGGCGACCTGAAGCTTTAAAACCAAGTAGACTGCATGGGGAATCCTCCACTGGCCAGAGCCACAGAGAATGTACAGCTGCTGGCTCGCTGGGATCCTGTCTTAAGATGGTAGATAAACGTGAGATTGTACTTCTTGTTCCAAAATTACACAACTTCATTTGGGTTATCCCATTTCCTGCCCTCCCCCACCTCCCCTCCAAAAAGCTTTTGTAATGTTATTGATTCTATTTTAAGAAAATGTATTTATTTTCAACGACAATAAAATATTTATTTAAAGAACTGGTTCAGAGTGCTGAGTCTGTTTGAACGGACTGTGTTTGTTGGATTAGTTACTTGTTTAGATTGTCTGATGTGTTGGAAAGACAAACAGCTACATAGACAAACAGAATAAAACACTGAGCAGTGGCGGGATCTAGTTCAGGTATAGGCCTCACCATATATACCATTGTGTAACTGTAGTCCTAACCTCAACCCTAACCCAGTACCCTGGAGCTGTGCCTTAAACCCTGTCTGACGAACGTCCAGGGATTCTACTTTGCCTAAGCCCTGTTTACTCTGTCCAGGAGGTTACTGGCATCACAGTCAGTTGGTCTGTCCCTGCCACATTTAAACAGACAGTCTGTTTGTTACATCTCCTAGGCAGGTGCACACACACACACCACACACACCACACCATACACAGACGATCTGATTGGGCCTGGCTAGCTCACTATAGGAGGGCCAGGGCATCTATGGCTGCCACATCACCTCTGCCCTGACACATGGAGACGTCACTTAACTGCTGATATCATAGGAGGGCTTAGCAGCTATCTTAAGCAGCTATCTTTAGCAGCTATCTTTATGGGCTTCATGACACTGCAATAATAACCAGGTTGCCCAGGTAGAGATGCAAGGGTTTGTGTGTCTTGTCCTGCATATGAGTCGCTTGGGTCAAAGTGTGTGTGTGTGTGTTTGTGGGCCACCAATTCTCCTTGGGATGTGCTTGTGCTTTAGCAATACTTGTTTATGAAAGACATAAAAGTATGCTATTAAAGACAGTGTTTATGTAAAGAGACTTGCAATCAAATAAGCTGCAACACCCAAACAAACTGCAAGTTCTGGCTTGTGCAGGGTTGCCTCATGGGACTGTTCCTGGGAGAGTAGGCAACGATTGAAAGACATTTGCAAACAACGCCAGCAGGCCAGGTGTAGTCATGGCGATAATCCTCTGGCTGGACTTGGGCAGACTGTATGCTAATCTCATCCTAACTCCTCACCTGGAGCCATTAGCCCATTGAATAGCTAAACTTGTGAAATTAATCTAAAGTCTATAGACACTCCATAGAACCATATTCCCTGTAGGATACTCCTGCTTAGTAAACCTTATAACCAGACATAACCTTTTTTAGACAAGATAGAATCTATAGTATCTATAAGATAGAATCATTTTAATGGCCATAGCTTTGCATGTAGGTTCAGAAGGTTGTTGGTTCGATTCCCGGCCGTGCGAAATGACAGTTTGTCCTTGGGCAAGGCACTTCACCCTACTTGCCTCGGGGAGAATGTCCCTGTACTTTCTGTAATTCGCTCTGGATAAGAGCATCTGCTAAATGACAAAAAAATGACTAAAATGTAGGTGTAGTGTGTTCCATGAGAGCGACAAATGATATACGTTAGCAATGTTTTGTTGTGTAACTCAGAGTTTGTGGTGAACACTCCCTCAAATCAAATGTGTTTTGAACAAGCACAAATACTCAGAGTACATCATGAGTATACAATGCTGAGGCGAGGCCAAGGGACCTGTCTTCAGATCCACACCCTTTCTGAGCACCTGTGTAATCAGCGACATGACTTTACAACCAGCACGTGTTGACAGCTTTAAAGCGCCTCAGTAACCCAAGCCATCCCATGACACCCTGAGGGTGCGGTGACGTCTGCGAAGGTAGGCCGCACTGTGTCTGTTTCCCTCTGAAAGAAACCTCTCCCTGTCTGAGAAACACCCCCTGTCGTTTGGCTCCCTCCCCAAACTCTCTCTCTTTCCTCCGATGGCCCGGTGACTTACCACATCTGTCTGGTTAGCTGCCTGAATCTTCGATGTTTCCTTGTTCTGATGCTGCATCAGGAACTCTGATTCCAAGGAAGCCCAATGCTGTGGAAGACAAAAGCATTTCCACCACAAAACGTGATTATGCACGTCAGGGATTCCTTGTAGTTCCTTGTTGGAATAAAAGAGATCAACTTGATATGGGGTCTTCTTGGTGACTGAGAGAGACGCTTGTAGGTGACAATCATCTGAACTACTGGCCTGGGTCGAGATGACGGATTATGCCACCGGCGTTAACTCTGTTAATATGGCTTTGGGTTATCCTCAGAGTAGCGACATGCTAACCCATCGATAACATTCAGTACTGACAGTGGCCAGGGTCAGAGCTGCAGTATATCCTCATGATGTAAATGAGGAGCAAAGCTAAGCCTGAGGGTCCCCAGTAATCATATTTGACCAGCTTATTAACCTATGCAAATACCAACAACATATTATCCCTGTATGCTATAAGGAAGAAGGGCTATTATGGTGATCCAGGTGCCCAGGGCAGTGGGGTTGGTGTTAATGAATGGCTCTTACTATGGCTATGCCTTTATATCTGCCAGAGGCCTTCAAAGTCCTGTTGTGAAGGTCACATTGCAGGTGGTGGGTTTCATATCAAAGCAGCAAATGTCCAAATGAGACCCTGACTGCCCGCGTCCTTGTGAAACATTAAGTAAACTCTCTTGCCAAAACCAAAAAAGTCCAATGTTCCTTAACTCTTGCTCTCTTAGCTCTCCCTCTCTTTTCTTCTGTCTTTTCTCCTGCCAGGAGTCACTCTGGGTCACTGCACAGCAGAGTTTGGACTCAGGCCATCTCCTCATTTTCCACTATTTGCATGGCTGTCCAAACGTCACAGCCCCTTAACTCAAGTTCCGAAATGCGTCAGCAGGCAGTTCTTCATCCTCGTACCCACCTCTGCCTCCTCTCTTATCCCTCTTTCCCGACAACACCTCTGACTCCTACAGTACACTGTGTCCTCTCTGGCCAAGCCCCCCCCCCCCCTCCACCCCCCCCCCCCACCGCTAGTCTCTCCCACACTTTCTGTTCCCTCTGTCTATGTCTTTGTCTGTTTTGTCTGTCCATCTATCTCTGTCTCTGTCTCACTGACTGTCCTCATCCCTTACTGAGGACCCTCTGATCCTCCAGTCAGGTCATTTACGGCCGTACGAAACAGTTCCCATCTGATTCAAAATCACGGGACCGACCTCAGTGAAACCGTAATCCAAAACCCTCCTGATTTCACAAGGAGAGAGTAACTTGTGGGAGGGACGGCGTTCTGATTCTGGGAAACCAGACCTAGTCTGTGTGGCAATATATAGTAGTTCCTGTCATACACATGTTTTCTCTCCAATATCCCCACCAAACCTTGGAAACAGAGTTTGTGGTGTGAAAACATCATCAGTCATAGGGGAATTATTCACAGTCTTTTGTCCGGGATGAGACAGCGATGCTATGTGTCACTTGCCTTGTCTGAAGACAGATAGGCGGAGTCGCCAGAAGTGATGTATCGCCCTTGTTATGTTTTTTTTCACAGCTCATTGGCCGAGCCTCTTGAAGGACAAGGCCAGACCTTTTCTAACAAATAGCTAACAAGAAGCAAAGTTAGAGTTTCCCCCTCAGAACCCTTCTCAGCGAGAATCTCAGTGCTGCCTCTCTCTCTCTCTCTCTCTCTCTCTCTCTCTCTTCTTGGCTTGAGTAGGGATCCAACACTTTAATCGGGTAGGCATGAAAGTGTTTTGTCAGGAAGAGTGAGAGAGGGGCAGAGGCGGAGGTGGGGGGCGGGGGAGGGAGGGAGGGAGAAGGGGCAGCTAAGTGATGTGTTGCAGTCAATCTTTCCCCTGGTGAGAGGGCCTCATTGTCTTGCGAGTGCTATTGTTCGAAAGCGGCCCTCCCTACAGGACCAGCAACACGGCACACAGGACCCGAGGAGCCAAGTAGAGGCGCAGTGGAAAGAGCATCCCCGAGAGAACGGCAGTCTAAAAATACATTGTCTCTCTGGGCCTCTTCAAGGTCACCCCGTCATTAAGATTCTGATTGGAGGGCTGCAGTCACAACCATCTCTCTCTGCCGAGTGCCACTAAAGCTGATGAACAAGGGCAGCATCACACAGTCTACGTCAACACATCTAACTGAATCATTTGGTATGAATTCTCTCAATTTTTGAGGGAAATCTCTGTGTCAGAATAACCATTTGTAAATACTTTGTGTTGGTCTTGGCAAGCATGGGGGTGGGTGAATTATTTTCTTATAATGCACTACTATTAAACTACGTCTCTAAAAACGTATATATCTGTAACTATGGTTGAAAGGAACAAAATAATGGAAGGATGTTCTGTAATGGGTTCAGTATAGAGACACTCCAGAGAATATGTTATGATTTAGCTGGCGATACCCCCCGCCCCCCTCTCCTCCACACACACACACAAACACACACTCACACACACATACTACACATTTCTAGGACTCCCATGAGACACAACCAACAGCTCTCACCCACACACCACATACCATCATACAGCAGAACAGACTGCAGGTAGTGCACACAGCCCTCGCAGCTTCAGCATGAGTCACTCCCAGCCAATGGAAGAAGGGAATTTCTGAGCAGTCGTTCTGTGGTGCAAACGCGCATGCTGACTCAGGTATGTAAATCCACTTCTCTGGTGTGGGAGAACAACCTCACTGAGCTTTTCATGTTTCACCATTTTTTGCGTGTCACCGTGTAGTTCGGTCTCTAGTGCAGACATGCGTACACACACACACACAGGGAGTCAGGTGGCTGAGCGGTGAGGGAATCGGGCTAGTAATCCGAAGGTTTCCAGTTCGATTCCCGGTCATGCCAACTGACGTTGTGTCCTTGGGCAACGCACTTCACCCTACTTGCCTCGGGGGAATGTCCCTGTACTTACTGTAAGTCGCTCTGGATAAGAGCGTCTGCTAAATGACTAAATGTAAATGTAATGTAATGTAAATGTAACACACACACACACACACACACAAAGGCATGCACACAGACACACACCTTCATGTACACCAGCCATGTATACCAAAAACAGATGTCATAGAACATAGTTACTCTAGTTCAGGATGTGGATACAGTGTACACAAATAGTAAAACATGCACAAACACACACACTAAGGCACACCCAGCATGTCCTACACCCAACGAGTCCACACCACAGACAATGCATGTGCACTCAGACACGTAGCACGGATGATTACCGCCTCTAAATATCTTGACTTATCAAGGCTAGGGAGCACAACCTCTTTATGACGATATGACAAGAGGAAAGAAAACAAAACAACACATGTGACACACTCCTGGGTCTGTAGGACCGAGACTCGAGCAGAGTCTACACCCAGTGAGAAGTACAGTGAGCCACCCACACACAGCCTCTCTGAACGACACACTCTCAGCTGCTGTGTGCATGCTGACGCTTGGATGCAGTCAACCCGCACAAATAAACGAATGTGAGCGGGAGAAGCAGAAGAGGGAGAGAGCGCGGCAGATGTTTCCAGCAGGTCATGAGGAAGAGAGGAACAGGAAACTGACATGAAACTGCAGACCGCACGGTGAAACAGATAGTGAGCTGTGTACATGAACAGATACACAAAACACACAAAACACGAAGAGGCTTTTAATCAAATGTAGAACCCTTTTGGGGTGATTTGGTTATGGTGCTGGTTCTAGGGTTAGGGGCTAGTGGAAAGGGGGGGGGGGGGGGGGGGTTGTGGCAGGGAAACACAGAGGCCAGGGTAACAGCCATTTAGAACATTGGGCAGATTTATGGAGGGACAGACAGCAGGACTGTGTCAGACTCCTAGCAACGTGAGAGGACACCTGGAGGTAATGTAAGCAACCGCCCCCAGCCCTCCCCAACACACACTCTCTTTCATTCTCTGTCTGAGTCTCTCTCTCTCTGTCCCTTCTCTCTGCCTCCCCTTCACCCCCTCACTAGCTCTTTTTCTCTCCCAATTTTTCGGTCTCTCTCTCTTTCTCTCTCTCTCCACCTCTGTCTCATTTTCATCCTCTCACTCTTTCTCTCTCTCCGCCCCCCTTCAACTCTTCCCTCCATTCTCTCCATTCTCCCCCTCCTCCCACCCCCTCCTTGTGACTCATCCTCGGAACCCTTAATCACCATTGAGTGGGCATTGCCTTCACTCAGTCTAACTGTGCAGGAAGGAGGGAAAGAAAGGTGAAACAGTAGATCTCTACTGCCACCTGCTGTCTGTACTGCCACAATGCAATTTCCAAAGCAGTGCAATGCTTCACTTACACAAGGAAATGGTTTGAAATGTGTTTATTTCTGATTCAAACTTGATGACACCCACACAAAACGGATGTGTTGACAGAAGAGAGGATGATAAAAAAAGAGCCAACAAGATGTCTTTGATGTCTCTACTTTACTACAGTGAGGATCCCATAGTCAAATGATTGGTAGATTGGTTAAACCAACCAATCACAACAACTTGCGACTCTGGAGACAGGGACATGTTTAGATAATTGGCTGAAATGACCAATCACATCAACCTGCAAACGCTGGAGACCACCCGGTTCGAGGATCTCGCCTTCCCCGATCCATCTCTCCGGAGGTCTGGAACGACAAGTGGCCACGGCTGGGCCTGTGCCTGTGTTGGAGAGCTGTGCAGGTCGGCTATGATCTGCCTCTGTTGTCGTGTCTCCAGCAGCAGCAGCCTCTGCTCTGACAGCAACACCTCCACATGCTGCTGCAGACGACTCAGCTCCACACTCCACCTCTGGAACACAAGAGACACTCAGAAGAGCCTGCTAGAGAACGGGAGAGACAGGTCACTGAACCTCACTACAGTGACCTGCTGAATGTTGTAACCTGCTACACCTCACAAAGCACCGGGAAGTAAGATAAGCTTCACAAGTGTCTCAAATCCTCAGTAGGTTTAGATTCAGGAAGCGTTCTATGTCCTGTATTGGACAAGCGAGTTGGTTAGTGAGTTTATTGTCATATGAACGAATGAAATTGAAGAATGTATTTTTGTTCCTTCCAAGTTGGACAGGTTTAGTTAAAGGTTGTGAACAAAACAGTTAGGGTTACGTTTTGTAAAGGTTGTCCACAGAAGGATTAGGCTTAGTAAGCAAAGCTTATATACAATAAGGGTTTGGGTTAGTGAAGCGTGTGTACAATGGGGTTTGGGTTAGGAGAGGTTGGATGCAGTAGGCAGAACTGTTCTAGGTCAGTCCTACCTGTCTGGCCCACTCCTGGATGGCACTGGCCGACAGCGGGCCCTCCACGCTGCCATCCCTCCGGAGGAACACCTCCCCCAGGTCTGTCTGGTACAGCCCCATCAGGGCAGGGGCCGGCGGGGGCCGCAGGGTCAGTCGCAGCACCTTGAGGTCGCGGCCCTCCGGGCCGGGCCGCACCACGGGCAGGAAGTCCAGGCTGTAGCTGTGGGGCAGCAGCGGGGGGTGGAAGCCCTTGAGGACGGAGTCCGCCAGGAGCCTGGCCCGGTCCTCCTGACGGTGGTCACAGTGGAGGCCCCGCACCACGCCGTCATCGTCCACGCCCGCCAGCAGGCTGCCGCCGCCGCTGTTGAGGAAGGCGCAGGCGTAGCGGCGCAGGTGGCCGCGGAACGAGGAGCGCAGGTACTCCCCTGGAGAGCAGGGTTTTGTTTCGGGGGTTTGCGTTTGTCATTTGTCATATTGTGTTGCGTGATCCCCGTTGTGTCGCCTGGACGCTCCCCCCCGGTTCTCCTCTCACCTCCTCCTCTCTTGAACTCCACGTTGCGGTTCTCAGTTCCCACGTTGGCCCCGTAGAAGAGGCACTCGCCGCCAGTGATCTCCTGGCCGCTGATGGCGCTCTCCGACTGGGTGCCCGACACGCCCGGAGGGTGGGTGTCAAGGGGGAACGTTCTGAGGTCAGAGGCCTGTGGGAGGGCACGGTGGGGCGGGGGGAATACAATCACTATCCTCTTTATCATCTTCTTCACTTTCTTTACTCCACCTTACTACCTACTGTTTTGGTTTTTCCCAACCCTCTCCCCTTTCTCCACATTCCTACCTGTGCATGCTTGCCCTGTTTGCCGGTCCTGTTCTGGGCCAGCCTTCCTCTCGGAGGCCGTGCATGGCTGGGCTGTGGCTGAGTTCCTGAAGGGATAGCCCCGCCTCGCTCCACATGTCTCCCCCGCTCTGAGCCCCCAGCGGCCCCTCTGCCCCCACCTGACCTGCCACCCCCACCAGGGTCGGGGCCAGCGTCATGCCCCGGCTCACGCTCCTCCTGGTCCTCCATCACCGTCCTGGGGTCCTCCCACTGGCCCCCACCAGGGCTGCTGGGAGGAGGGGGGCGAGAGGAGGTCCCGACCTGCTCAATCCCACTTGTGATGTCATCGTCCCAGTCCACGTTCCTCCCTTTCAACCTCTGACCTTTTGGCCGACGATGGGTCATTCTGGGTCCAGGTTGGGGGGCTAGTGGGCTGGGGAGTAAGGAGGAGGCACCCAGACCTGGGGGGGGGGGTAAAAATTTGAGATGTAATGTTTGACAGCAACAGCTGAATCTTCTTTTCTGTTAGACACATTATGCCTTTGACAGCACAGAGACTCTGGGAAGAACCAGAGGGAGTTGGCAAGCTGACTTGATAGATGAATATAAGGACCCTTGATTAATCACAGAGTCAAGATTGATCAAAACAGAGATCTGTCAAAGCTTTCAGGCTGGGCAGGGGAGCGTCACTAACAAATGGATGACAATGACGCATTTCATCTGTGTCAACCCCTGCACAGCGCTGTGATAGGGTGAAGATAAAGCTAGTCTTGGAGGTAGCATTAGTGACCGGTGACCTTACATGAGCAGTGTTGGTCCTCCCTGCTGAAACCCTCGGGCTTCTTCCTCAAGCTTTGCCAGTAAACCTTGGACTGTTTTCTCACATCAGCTAATTGTGACATTGCGCTACATTATGACACCTCAAACGGAATCAGAAGCGACAAATTATTTAGAAATTCAAAAGAAAAATGTTAGCTTCAGGGTGTCATCTTTTCTAGACTATCCATTGTCTAAATGATGGAATGCACACTCAGTGATGTACTTACCTTACAGTGGTTCAAATGCAATACACTGAATGACCACCGAAGGTCAGTGTTGCTCCAAGCAAACAGCTGCACCAGACTTCTTGAGTGAAGTACTTAGACACATGAAGCTCTGGATGTCCTGAACTAGGGGTCAGCCCACACCGACATGCCTCATCAGTGACCCTCCTCTCATGGCCCCCCTAACCACACACCCATAAGTGCACCTGCTTAGCATGTAAGTAAACTTTAATGACAGCCATGTGCTGAATAATTAGAAGCACAAAGATCCTTTGTGGTGGTATTGTTTTGCTTAATAGATGTTTAATTAGACGAGCATTCGCCGGACCACAGCCATATCCTTGACCGCAGACTCTGCTTTCTACTTGGGGTTCAGATGGGCAGCTAAAGCTGGACAGCACAAATGCTCAGACACAGATAACCGCTTTCTCATTTAATGGGATATCCATGAATAGACAATGTATCCTGCATAATTATACTGATATGGACTCACAGTGGACAGGGGCAGTGCTAGCTTGTTAGCTATGTCCCCAAACCCTAGATAGTGAGAAAGAGAGAGAGAAAGAGAGACAAGGAGAGAGAGAAAGAGAGAGAGAGACAAGGAGAGAGAGAAAGAGAGAGAGACAAGGAGAGAGAGAAAGAGAGAGAGAGACAAGGAGAGAGAGAAAGAGAGAGAGAGACAAGGAGAGAGAAAGAGAAAGAGACAAGGAGAGAGAGAAAGAGAGAGAGACAAGGAGAGAGAGAAAGAGAGAGAGAAACAGAGAGAGAGGCAGTGACCCGTGGCCGCTCCTCTCCTCCAGTACCGCTGCACCTCACATATTATCACCCGGAGTGAGTCATCAACAGCAAGTCAGCTTCACTGAGGTTCTTCATGCCAATCTTCCTTTGCTCTATAATCCCCCATACGCCTCATTTGGGCATCTTTCTCTCTCTTCCTCTCTCTTTCTCCTTCCCTCTTCTTCTCTATTTCTCCCACTGTCTGTCGGTCTGTCTGTCTGTCTCTCCCTCTCCCCCCTCTTCCTCGCTCTTTCTCTCCCTGTCTCTTTCTTTTTCTCCCTCCCTTTTTTGCCTTGTACCTCCATCACGTTCAGCTGAAATTTGGATGTCTGCCAACAAGTATGTGTGTGTGGGGTGTGTGTGCCTGTGCATGCCTGTGTGTGTTTTTCCTGTGAGTGTGATTGTGTGCCTGTTTGTGTGTGTGTGTGTGTGTGTGTGTGTTTGTGTGTGTGTGTGTTTGTGCTCTCTTCTTTTAAGGACACAACGTTTTTGAACAGTCTGAATTCCATTGATGACTAAAGGGTGGAGCCACAGAGCAGATGTGTGGTGTGTGTGTGTGTGTGTGTGCCAGCCTATGTGTTTGTGTATGTACATTCATGCTTGTGTGTGCGTATGTATGTGTGTATTCACATGTGCATGTGCGTATGTGTGTGTGTGTGTGTGTGAGTGTTTAAGTGCCTGAATGAAAGGACCACAGAAAGGAAGAAAGAAACGAAGGAGGCAGTGTAGTTTCTGACTGGTGTTGTCTTACAAGCAACAACAGCACATTGCAAAAAGAGGCATTTTCAACCAATTTATTAATCCTTTTAGGCAATGTTCCCTGTTCAGAAATGCAAATTGAATCAATCTGAGCCTGACTTTTAAGACTTTCAAGTGGGATTTAATTAGAAGCTGAGGCGCACAGTTTTAATGAGAGAGGGGGTGGAGAGAGAGAGAGAGAGAGAAAGAGGGAGGGAGGGAGGAGGAGAGAGAAGGAGGGGAGATGGCGTACTGATGGGAGTCCTGTGGGAGGGGGGTGAAGGACACACACATCCAGCTCTGAGGACGTCTTAGAACAGCTCCGTCCTCGCGTCAGTCTGTCCGTGCGACCGGACGGCTCTCCTTCACCCTCCCACTCTCTCCCGAAGGTTCACTCTTTTGCCATCAGTCTTTTGTCCTTTTGTGTTGCTGTTTTTGCCTGACACCCTATCTGCCTCCCTCTCTCTCCCTCTCTCTTCCTCCTTCTCCTTCTCCCTCTCCCTCTGTCACTGTCTCTCTCTCCGCTTTCTTCTATCCCTGCGCATCCTCCTCCCATCATTTCCTGAGCTGTAAGCTGTCTGAGCCTCCTTGAGACAACATCAGGTCTGATTTTCGGAGATCCAGCACACCGACTCATAGATGAGGGGATGAAATATGAGGATTGTCCTCCACTCCATTCTCCGTTCTCTTTTCATTCTGTCTTCCGTTCATTTCTCTCCCTCCCATCATTTGTTTCCCCCTCCGCCAGCTCTTTCTTTCTCTCTATTACTCTTTTCTCCTTTCTGCTGATAGCCAATCTCTACCTCCTCGTTAGACTCATCCCTCCCAATCCGTGGGATTCATTCCCTCTTTCTTATACTTCTCTCTTCTTCCTGTCTTCCTTCATTCCTTCCTTCCTTCTTTCCTTCCTGCTATCCTAGTCCCTCAATCCTTCCTTCCTCCCATGTACCCCCTTTCCTCCCTGAGGCCTCCAATCCTTCCTCGACTCCATCCCATCCCTCCTTCCTCTCCCTCCTCTCTGCCTCCCCCATCCCTCCTTCCCCTCCCTCCATCTCTGCGGGGCCCAGGTTGGTGGCGAGGGTGCCAGGTGTCAGAGTGCTAGATGAGCATGCAGTGTGTAAGGCACAGTGTGATGGAGTGTGTGAGGTCCGGTCTATCGCTGTCATTAATAACCCAGACAGGCCCGCCAGAACCTAGGAGGGCTTGCTCTCATACATAACCTCCAGAGCAGGGAGCAGCCAGAACCTAAGGGCCTCTCCCTGAGGATCGCACAGCAACACACACACACACATGTACACACATTCACACACACACACACGTGTGTACACACACTCCACCCCACACACATTCACACACACACAAACAGACATATACACATCAACACACATATGTATACACACTGTACTGTACACACACACGTACACACTCTCTAGGGTTCTCCCATGTATACACACTTACAAACACAAATGTGCGTGTACTAACCCAAACACACACACATGTACACATTCACTATGGTTCTCACATACATGCACAAAACAATACACACACATGGACACAGAAACACAAAATGACCTAGACTTCGCCTAGGTTGCCTGTGCCTAGAACTGCCCATGCATGAGCACCTACAGTATACCTATACATTCACACACAGGGAAACACACAGGAATGGAAAAAAAGGTTATGTTTACTATAATTGCGGGTTGCAGGTTTTCTAAGCTCTAATCATGTGTATGTTCTTCCTCTCCAAGTGGTATGGTTAGCTGTTCATACAAAACAACCGGAACGACAAAATGTTTTTTTCACTTTGAAACTTTCACTCTGTAAGAAAGTGGTGGCAAAACTATATCTAGCTGGATATGACTCTTCAAAACCCAGACACACTTTCTGAATGTCAGAAAACAATTTGCAATCTTGCCTCGCTGCTGTCTCTGATAGTAAAAAACACATTTCGGACCTTCTCTTTTAGCGTCGGAATGCTTGAATGCCTGTTATGTTCCTGGTAAACTCAGGCGACCCTGGTTGTAAATGTCTCCTCTGACAGAGGAGCCCTTCCTGTCACCACCCCCTCCCTCTTAAACCCAACCTCCCCACTCTCCCCCATGCCCACTCCACCTCACTCAACCACCTCCCACCCAGAGTTCACCGCAGGTTTGGCAGGGAGAGGAGGAATCGGTAGAGAATGAGAAGACATTTGAGAGAGAGAGGTAGAGTGAGAGGTAGAGTGAGGGGTGGGGCGACGGGGGGCACTCGTGTGTGAAGCCCTCTGTGACATGCTTGCGTGTAAATAGGGCTATACAAATAAATGTTGATTTGATTTGATTCGGGCTAGAGGGAAAGGTGGTGCATATTGTATTTTCTCCTCCGAGTTTCTCCAAGGTTCCAGGGATCGTATCGATCACGGTTCAAAAGATAAGGTAGGATGCTTGGTCGGACTGACTGGATCTCCTGACACCAGCTCCACTCTCTATTTTTTCCTTCCCATTGAGAATCTATCCCTCAACCTTTGTGAGCTCTAGGGACACTTGGAGGAAGGGAAGGTGGGGTTGAGAAATTGGGAGATATGATTGGAGAGGGAGACAGAGTATGGGATGGGCAGTGAAAGAGAGTGAAGGGGGAGAGAGAGAGTGAGAGAGAGTCAAGATGAGTGAGAGAGAGAGAAAGAGAGAGAGAGAGAGAGAGAGAGAGAGAGAGAGGGAGAGAGAGAGAGGAGAGAGAGAGAGAGATGAGAGAGAGAGAGGAGAGAGAGAGAGAGAGAGAAAGAAAGAAAGAAAGAAAGAAAGAAAGAAAGAAAGAAAGAAAGAAAGAAAGAGAGAAAGGAGAGCGGGAAAAGAGGAAGGCAGACAGAAGGAGAGAAAGATCAAAAAAGAGAGAACGAGAGAGACGGTTGATAGCTAGACAGACAGACATACATAGATAAATAAATAAATGAAAGATGATATATATATATATATATAGATAGATAGATATAGAGAGAGAGGACAGACAGAGATACAGAGAGACAGAGAGACAGAGAGACAGAGAGGACAGAGAGACAGAGGGATACAGACCGAATCAGAAAAGGAGGAAGAGGTTTAGGCAAGAGAAGCGCTTTAATGAATTAATGACTCCTCTCACAACGAGACGTCTGCTCTCGGGTTCAGACGGAGACGATGAAATAATAAATAAACACATGAATTAGTGATCAGGCCTGGATGAGCCGGCGCTCCGGAGAGGGGGGGGGGGCGGAGGGTAGACAGGGGGGAGGGGGGCGGGCACGCAGAGGGGGTGGGGGTGGGGGGGGGGGGGGGGTAGACAGGGGGGGAGGAGGCGGGCACACAGAGGGGGGGGGGGGGGGAGGCAATGCGGAGAGGCATGCGGGCGAGACTCTCTGGTGATTTGCTCCAACATCAAGCAGCTGGAGGTGCTGAAATATTTAGGGATGCTCGGGGAGCTGTGAATGCTAATAGCGCATCTCTCCCTCCCCGGCTCACTCTGTCCCACTCCGGTGCACTTTGGCGACCTTCCGTCTCCCGTGACCTTGCGCGCGGCGAAAGAGAGCGGCCACCCGCATGCTAACGAGAGAGGGAAAGAGAGCGAAGGAGGGAGGAGTCTGGGAGAGTCTGGCAAGGCTGGCAGATGCCACAGGGGTGGCACAGGGCGGCGAGAGAGGGCGCAGGACACCGGAGCCAGACGGGACACTGACTCCGAAACCCGGCAAGGTGGGCCGGGGGTGAGGATGGGCACTGGGCGGAGACAGGCTGCATCTCAAGCACTTCAACGGGGTTCAGATCTCAAGCTGAGGGAGGCTTGAGAATGTTCCAGACACCCAGGAGAACAACCACAAGACTTCGAAAAAATGCTTAAAATGCATTACTCCCAAAAAACTCTTGGGATCTAACATGTCTTCAACCTGTCTAGAAGGTTGGAGGCAGGTCACCCCCAGATGGAGGTGAGTATGTAGGAGCACGCCATACTAACCCGACTGACCTGATGCCTGAGTACATGTGTGTCCTGACCACAGGCACAGGGGACAATGTGATGGGACACACAGGGCGCCACTAAGGACCCTGGCGACGTGATTTACGGGCAGAGCTGCTGGGGTTGCCGGGGTTGCCGAGGCAACGTCTCGTTGCGGTCCCCCGCCACTATAATCGGAGCTGAGCGTCCGGCTCCGAGGAGTCTGCTCAGGCGGTCCCACCTCACCTCCCCCCTCTCTCCCCGCCGTCTCTCCCCCCCTGGCCCCCTCCACTCCTCCCCGACAAGCCCAGGAACCCACCATCTCCCTGTCCCCCTCAACAAGACATCCTTGGATCCCCTTCACTCTCGCCTCCAACCTCACTCACAGCGTTGTGGAGAGAGAGGGAGAGAGAGAGAGAAACAGAGTGACTGAGAGAGAGAAGGGAAAGAGAGAGAGAAAGAGAAAGAGAGAGAGAGGGAGGGGAGAAGAGGAGAGATACGGAACAATAGGTGCTGTGTGACGCAAAAGGAGACGCAGGCACGCACTGGAACACAACACGCACAAACACAACACGCACAAACACAACACGCACAAACACAACACGCCCAAACACAACACGCACAAACACAACACGCGCGCACAAACACAACAGCGAAGACAAAGGCTCATGCGCCCACACAATGGTGCTGTGTAGCAGTGTGGTGTGGCTTCATGGGTTTTCTGTGAGGGCTGGAGAGTTACCCATCCCTTTGTTGCATAATGAAGAGTCTTGGCTGTCCTAAAAAGGGGTTGGCCACAGTGGATCTTACTGTCTGAGGCAATGCACCCTGATTAGAAGAGTGCTCTAAGATGATTCTTGGAGACTGGCTGGCTGGCTGGTTGATTGGCTAGATAACAGACTGGCTGGCTGGTGGGATGGCTGGTCAACTGACTGCCTATTTTGCTCAAAATGACATGGAGGCGGTCTACGCAACATCTCAAATGGCATGAAGAGAGAGAAAGAAAGGAAGAAAGATTGAAATGTACCATTTTACCATCACATAGTTGAGAGAGGTGAGAGTGAGAGGAAGGAAACAGGCAGGTGGGGCAATGGAGGGCGAGCTGTAGAGACCTTCCATCCTGGAAGAGAGCAAGAGCAGAGACCGGGGGGGAGGACTGGTGGGACGGCTCATC
The DNA here is from genome assembly GCF_038355195.1 of Osmerus mordax. Lineage (NCBI taxonomy): Eukaryota > Metazoa > Chordata > Actinopteri > Osmeriformes > Osmeridae > Osmerus > Osmerus mordax. The sequence continues at coordinate 9,025,931 of NC_090067.1, forward strand.
CTGTAGGGCTTCTTCTCTGCTTCTTCTCCAGCCTGGTGTAAACAGCCTGGGTGTAGACAGCCTGGTGTAGACAGCCTGGTGTAGACAGCCTGGTGTAGACTGCCTGGTGTAGACAGCCTGGTGTAGACAGCCTGGTGTAGACAGCCTGGTGTAGACCAGCCTGGTGTAGGCAGGCTGGTGTAGACAGCCTGGTGTAGACAGCCTGGTGTAGACTGCCTGGTGTAGACAGCCTGGTGTAGACAGGCTGGTGTAGACTGCCTGGTGTAGACAGGCTGGTGTAGACAGCCTGGTGTAGACAGCCTGGTGTAGACAGCCTGGTGTAGACGGCCTGGTGTAGACGGCCTGGTGTAGACAGCCTGGTGTAGACAGCCTGGTGTAGACAGCCCTGGTGTAGACTGCCTGGTGTAGACAGCCTGGTGTAGGCAGGCTGGTGTAGACGGGCCTGGTGTAGACAGCCTGGTGTAGGCAGGCTGGTGTAGACGGCCTGGTGTAGACGGCCTGGTGTAGACGGCCTGGTGTAGACGGCCTGGTGTAGACAGCCTGGTGTAGACAGCCTGGTGTAGACTGCCTGGTGTAGACAGGCTGGTGTAGACAGCCTGGTGTAGACAGCCTGGTGTAGACAGCCTGGTGTAGGCAGCCTGGTGTAGACAGCCTGGTGTAGGCAGGCTGGTGTAGACAGCCTGGTGTAGACAGCCTGGTGTAGACAGCCTGGTGTAGACAGGCTGGTGTAGACAGCCTGGTGTAGACTGCCTGGTGTAGACTGCCTGGTGTAGACAGCCTGGTGTAGACAGCCTGGTGTAGACAGCCTGGTGTAGACAGCCTGGTGTAGACAGCCTGGTGTAGACAGCCTGGTGACAGCAGCAGAGATTGTGATCTCCCTGCACAAGCCCAGAGCTCAGGCAGAAGCCAGGATCTGTGACACACACGTCTCCCGGTTTGGTCAGAGTTGACGCATACACTCAGAACTGTGGGGGAACCAGGAAGTAGAAAGCTGTGTGTGTGTGTGTGAGAGAGAGAGATCGGGAGAGAGAGAGATGGAGAGAGAGATGGAGATGGAGGAGAGCGAGATGGAGAGAAGGAGAGGGATAAAGAGAAAGTATGAGTGAGAGTGAAAGTCAGAGGGAAAGAAAGAAGAAAGAGAGAAGTTTGGGTATAGGCTTACCCTCATCAAGCCTGTCTTCACATTTCAAAGGGGCAAGAGTAGCTTTGACTAAGAGAGTTAAAAAAACATTTTTGTCCTCTCCAAGGACCCTCCCCCCTCTCCGCCTCTCTCTTCTCTCTCTCTCTCTCTCTCTCTCTCTCTCTCCTCTCTCTCTCTCTTCTCTCTCTCTCTTCTCTCTCGCTTCTCTTTCTCTTTCTCATATTCTCTGTGTGACGAGCACAGTGTTGAGCTAATGGCTTACACATGTCCCTATTAAGACTCTGGCACTTGGCAAGGAACTTTTCCCACCCCGTCCATAATTGAATATAAATCCCTGTTCTTTGGTAAAGCTCGGGGGAGTGGGCAGGGGAGATATGGTTAACCGGCTAATACATATGCAGAGGCAAAGGCTCACAACCCAGCAGAAGGTGTCAGAATAGGATAGCATAGAACTGAATGAAACAAACTAGGCTAGAAAAGACTAGAACAGAATACAATGCAATATAACAAAATCTGAATCGAATTAAGAATTACAACTGAGAGAGAGACCCCCACTGCACAGAGCAAAGAATCTGAATCGAATTAAGAATTACAACTGAAGAGAGACCCCCACTGCACAGAGCAAAGACATGCTGTAGACAGATGCTGTGATGTTGAAGAAGTCAAAACTCCACTTGCACAAGCAGCAGCGTGCGTGAGCATCTGTGAGAGTCTGAGAGTGTGCATGTGTGTGTTTTTGAGTGACTGTGTATGCGTGTGTGTGTGTGTGTGTGTGGCCCAGCCTCAGTACTTCTCGACCTCTGCAGCATCTTCTAGTCAGTTTCACTGCCACGGGGGACAAAAACACAGGAGTGATTCTGTGCGCAGATGCCTGGAAGGAAACTGTGCACCAAATTCTTGTGACAGGGTTATTTTTGACAGAGAGACATCATCGTCACCCCCCCCCCCCCTCCCCCGAATCCTCTTTCACCCTTCTCCCTCCTTCCTTCCAACCCCCCAGTGGCAAGGCCTCACTGTGCCAAGGGAGCCCAAGGAACCTGGGCCCGGGTGCCCAGCTGTGTGACAACCAGCCCCCGGGGCCTCCCACTGCCCCCCATCTGCCCTCCTGTCTGCCAGGGTGGGTGTCCGTGGAAGGAAGACAGAGAGGCTTAGACTGCGACAGGAGGACATGAAGGAGAAATGGAGGAACACACACACACACTATATGGATAAACCATCATCGCACAACAGCAGAAGCAGTCATGCAGACCCAGGTTTGGCACCCAGGGGTGTACATCCGGTAATAGTCGCCATGTGACCATTAGAGACAGCTGATAACTACCATCAAACACACAAACAGAAACATTATAATCATCGCCGTATCTTTCGATTCATGCAAACACACACGGACATGCAATCTGCAGTACACAAACACACACACAAGCAGAGATGTGAGGAGCAGTGTGGGGTCTGTGAAGAGGAGGTTTTTCTTCATCATGTCCTGTGGCTTTGGCTTTGACGACGGGCCCTGCTGTGTTCGTCCACACTGATTGGGGCTTCGCCTCAGGGGCCCACCCAGACCAGCCTGGGGCCCGCTGCCACCCCCAGAGGGAGAGAGAGATCAAGCTGCATTCACACACACACTTACACACACACACACAAACACTTACACACACACACCACTTAACACACACAACACAAACACTTGCACACACACTTACACACACACATACACACAAACATATCGCTGTCTGTGGTTCCTGAGGGGAGGGCAGGGGTGGGTCCGGGCCACCAGTGTCGGCGATGACTAACCGCGTCGTCACCAGCAGACACACAGGTGCTTTCTACGAGGTGATGGAAACAATGTGACCCCCTACTGTTTCCCAGCCCGACACCGTGCAGCCTGCTCTTTAACTGGGGAGGCTCTCTGCCAACACTCCCCACAGCCTCTCCACCTCCCCCCCACCCCCTCCTCCTACATCTTTTCACTCTTCTCCCTCTCCCCTCTTGTCTCTCTCTCTCTCTCGTTCTGCCTCCCGACTCTCTCACCTCTCCCACCTCTTCTTCTTTTCTCCCCTCCCTCTCTCAACTGCCCCCTCCCTCCTTTAGTTCCCTCCGACCATCCCCCCACTCATCCCAATGACGTCCTACCTCCTCCCTCCCTCACCTCCCCTCTTTCTCCTACTCTCAAACCCCTCTCTATTCCCTTCCCATCTCCACACTCCTCCTCTCAGCGGGGTTGGTTCTGAAGACCCGGGCGGTGCTGACCCCCGGACTCTGGACCTCCCAGGGGCTTGGGGTTCTACCAGGTCAGGACCACCAATCATTAGGGTAATAACTCTGAGAGCCAGGGAGGAGGGGCAGGGGAATCAGAACCAGACCCCAGATAGGTCCAGCTGGCTCAGTATCCTGCCAATTCGCTGTCTGCTCCAAAAAATAATAGAGATCTTTTCAACAGCATGTTAAAACATTTCCATTTCAATTGGGGCAGTTCCTTTGGAAGCCTTGATCTAAAAGGGATAGAGGAGAATTTTCCTAAGTCAAGCAACAAGGAAAGCAATTAATGAGGTGCATCATGTACTCATGGAGTTCCTTCCAGTCCTCCCCTTTACTGTAATGCTAATGATTTCATGCAAATTATTCAACATGATGACAACTAACTGCCTGTCCCGGGCCAATAAGATAACAGTTGTTACGTCAACAGTACAGAATGCCAAAGTGTTGTGTGTTGAACGAGCTGGAGGAATGATACAAAGATGGCCATTACACAACAACAGCCAGACCCCTCCGCACACGCATACACCATCTCTCTCTCTCTCGCTCTCTCTCTCCTCTCTCTCTCTCTCTCTCTCTCCTCTCTCTCTCTCTCTCTCTCTCTCTCTCTCTCTCTCTCTCTCTCACACACAGACACATACACACAGGCACACACACACACCTCTGCCACCTGTAGCCTAGCATTAGCCTCCTGGCATGCTGCCCCCCCCCCCCCCCCCCCCCCCCCTCTTCAACAGGCTCGTTGGCTCGTACATCTAAGTGGTTCCGAGGCTGCGGCTGCCTTCTGCGATTCTCCCCTCCTCTAATCACGGCTCATGGCGCCCAGCTGGTCCTGTAGATGCTTAACCTCGGGCTGCCAGCGCTGCCCTCCTCCACCTCGCCCGCGTTCAGACCTTGTAGGTTTTGGGTGCTGGCCAGTGTGCCCTCTCGTTCCTCGCACGCACACCCACGCCACCCTTTGGGACGTTGCTCTGGATGCCAGTCATGTTCAGCAGGGGCCACTGGCCCTTTAAGAGTGTGGGAAAGAGGGCATTCACACACTAGAACGGGCCCATTTTCACACATTCCTGAGGAGGGCATATTGAGCTCATTAACTCAGCTAACTACAATGGCTCATTGTATGGGATTTGGGATTTGGAAAGGTGCCAAATTGCCTAGAGTGCATGAGTAGATGCCTGTGTTTGTGTGTGTGTGTATGTGTGTCAGTCTCTTTTATATGTGCATGTGTCTGTTTGTGTATACCAAACATGTGCAAGGGGCTCTGTTTGGCTCTATAGCATTTTGTCTAGTGCGTAAAACTGTGTGTGCATATTTGCATGTGTAAGAAAATGTTTGTACATTTTTATATCTTTGTTTACAAGGCACTTAGTGTATTTGTTTTGTGTCATGTGTGTGCCTGAGTTTTGTGTGTGTGATGATTTTTGTGTGTGCGCGTGTTTGTGCAAGAGTGTTTTTGCGAGCGTGTGTGCGCATGTGCATATCGGTGTATTTGTGCGAGGAAGTGTGTGCACATATTATATCAGTGCGAGTGTGTGTGTATTAATGTGTGTGTGTGTGAGAGTGCGTGCCTGTGCGTGTGGTACTGGGGGTGGGGATGTGCATAGTGTTACAGGGGAACACATTAGCATCCTGGCACTCTGAATGTGGCGCTCTGCTCTCCTACGAAGATGCTCCCAGCATCCATCACTGATCGAACCCGACATCAACAGCTTTCCCCCGGCCTTGCCTCTCTTCCTCCTCCCCTCCCCCCTCCCCTCCCCCGGCACCAGTACGCGCTCCCTCCTTTCCCTCCGCACACCCCACAGACACACACACAGCGGCGGCAGAAATCGGAACCCGCCACGGAAATAGTACGAGAGGACAAAGTTACTTGGAATCTACTATTTCCAGTGCCTCCACATGAAAGAGCGCAGGGTGAGGGCGTGTGCAGCGCTGACACCCACTCACCCACAGTGAGAGTCCTCCCAGCGCCTCCCCTCCACACCCTTCATCCTGGAACCCCACCCCCCATCTCCCAGACTCATCTCTCACCTTTCCTTTCCACATGTGCTCATCAAGCCAGTACGGAGTGAGAAGGAGAGGAAGAAGAGGATGAGAGGAACGATACAGAGAGGAGAAAGGGAAAGAAAGGGGGGAGAAAGAGAGAAAGGAAGGGGAGAAGGAAGGGAGAGAATGGAGGGAGAGGGGGGGGGGAGGTTGAGATAAGGAGGGGGAGTGTCCTAGTCGTGGATTAGTCTTCTGTCGGGAGGAAAAGGTTAAAAGGGGCCGTCTTTTATCACATCATCATCCTCGGCCGGCCTGCATAATTATGGGCCGGTTACTGTAATCAAAAATTCTTATTTATTTGGGGAGGGGTTTCGTGGGACGTGTGTGTGTGTGGGGTGGGGGTTGGAGTAGAAGAGCCTCTGCTCTCCACACAAACAGTTCTCCCGCAAGCTGAGGCCTTTTCATGTGGAATGAGATGCTGCTGTGTTGTCCCCTGGGTGGGGATCCAACAGCGCTCACTCTCGCTTGCTCGCACACATATACACACAACACACACATACACACACATTCACACACACACACTCACACCATAACATACACACAAAAAGTTAGGGAATGAAACTCTGATTGCAAATACACATCTCAAACTTCCTACTTTCTTATTACTTTGGACTAACTGTTGGGAGTCTGATACAGTATACAGTGTACTGATACCGCATTGCTTGGCTGTGTCTGTAGCCAGGCTGTCTGTAGCCTGGCTGTCTGGAGCCTGGCTGTCTCTGTAGCCTGGCTGTCTCTGTAGCCTGGCTGTCTCTGTAGCCTGGCTGTCTGTAGCCTGGCTGTCTCTGTAGCCTGGCTGTCTCTGTAGCCTGGCTGTCTGTAGCCTGGCTGTCTCTGTAGCCTGGCTGTCTCTGTAGCTTGTCTGTCTGTCTGTAGCTTGTCTGTCTGTCTGTAGCTTGTCTGTCTGTCTCTGTAGCCTGGCTGTCTGTAGCCTGGCTGTCTCTGTAGCCTGGCTGTGTCTGTAGTTTGGCTGTGTCTGTAGCCTGGCTGTGTCTGTAGCTTGTCTGTCTGTAGCTTGTCTGTCTGTCTGTAGCTTGTCTGTCTGTCTCTGTAGCCTGGCTGTCTGTAGCCTGGCTGTCTCTGTAGCCTGGCTGCGTCTGTAGTTTGGCTGTGTCTGTAGCCTGGCTGTGTCTGTAGCTTGTCTGTCTGTAGCTTGTCTGTCTGTCTGTAGCCTGGCATGTGTCTGTAGCCTGGCTGTGTCTGTAGCTTGTCTGTCCTGTAGCCTGGCTGTGTCTGTAGCTTGTCTGTCTGTAGCCTGGGATGTCCCCTTGTTCTAGAGCTGCCTGTGGTCAACTATGTATTTCTCCCTGACACCCCCCTGTGGAAAGGCAATCTGCAGCCTGTCATTAAGGCTGGTGTGTGTGTTTGTGTGACTGCGCACTTGTGTGTGTGTGCATGTTCTAGTCAGTGTGTGACACCGCAATGACTGCTCAGGCAATGAGTGTGTAACATCTCACCCCATTGGAATCTCCAGAGAGTTGGTTTTCAACCGAAGCCTTAAAAAACACTGCTCTCAACATCCCATTAAAATCATAACTGGTCACCCTCAGACCTGAGTTGGAGGAACCTGAGGTCTGGTGAGTCAGGCCTCCATCAGACCCCGGTCCCTACCAGGGGTGATAATGCACCCTCCACCCGCAGGTGGTCACCCCAGGACTGGGGCTGAGGTATGACAGAAGCTGGGTGACACACTGAGATGGGGCACCTCAACATTCCAAGATGGCCGCCCAGGCCCTCCGTCCTGTGATAGTGGGCAGGGAGTCATTCTGTCTTTGAGTTCTACTTTGGTCCATCGCTGTCACATGCCCCCATGTGTCAGGCTCAGGCCAGCTCAAACCACACCTGATACCAGAGTCTCCAAGAAACCAAATAAAGACAAGATCCTTCAGACCACCCACCTATAGTCTTCAGTCTGAACAGGTGCATTCTGGGACCCAAGAAGGCATGATGGCTCCACAGACTGATTAAGGAAAAGGGGGGATGGAATAACAAGAAGAGATAAAGAGATGGATTGGGCCCTGTGTGTCTTTACAGTCCTTTTTTGGCCAGACCTCAAACATGCCTTTAACCATGTCTAGACTGTGAAATGTTCTGGGCTATTGTGCATTTTAACAGAGGAGTTTTTGGAAGTCAGGCTGTGTGACTGAGAGCCAATAACATTAACAGTAACACCAAGAAAGCTGCTTGTTTTCCTGCCACACATACACAGAGGAGCTCTTCGGAGTGGAAGATGAGTTTGGCAGCTGTCAAATTCTTACAGCTTCTCTCTCTCTGTCTTCTCTCTCCCCCCCTCTCTCTCTCTCTCTCTCTCTCTCTCTATCTCTCTGTCTTCCCCTGACTGCTTCCCATCTTAACCTTTTCCTCTCTCTCTCTCTCATCTCTCTCTCCTCTCTCTCTCTCTCTCTCCTCTCTCTCTCCTCTCTCTCTCTCTCTCTCTCTCTCTCTCTCTGTCTATCTGTTTCAACAGGCTATCTCTCTCTCCTCTTTTCTCATTCTCCTCTCTCTCTGGTTCCGTCTCTCCCCCCCCCTCCCTCCCTCCCCCCCTCTCACTCTTTTCCTCCCGTCGTCTCTCTTGTAGCAGTCTGGGCTGTTTGAAGTCGTGGAGGAGCATGAGATTCTCATCTGTTTGATGGATCATTTGAAGACTCAGCTCGAGAGATCAGGGTAGAGAAAGAGGGCGCGAGCGAGCGCAATAGAGCGAGAGAGAGCGAGAGACAGAGAGAGCTGAGTTGCAGTGCAGCTCTAATGGCGGGGCTGTCGAACAGGCCGGGCTTGCAGTCAAGCTGTTTGAAGGCCCTTGTCGCTCTTTATGAACTTGTAAGAACTTGCCCTGTATCTACAGGCAAACCCTTTGAGGTTGTGATGTGGTTTTCTATGGAGTTGCTTCACTCTAGTTCCAGACCGTAGACGTGTTGAGGTGTACCCGAAGGTTGTGGTGCGCCACTCAGGGCAGAGGGTGTTTGTGAAGTGTGACAAACATCTTGGACTGACTGCAGCACATAGGGCGGGCTCTACCGTTCTCATGGAAACCAGTCTGGAAATGTGTCCTGATTTACTCATGGGAACGTTACTCAGCAAAGAACTGGAAATGTGTTACTCATGGCCACATTCTCCTTCCCTTCTTCCTTCCTCCACACGTCTCCCTCCTTCCCGCCCTCCTTGCCCTCCTTGCCTCCTTCCCTCCTTGCCTCCTTGCCAAGGTCAGGCTTAGGACCCGGTCTGGGAATGTCTGCTTCTCACCAGTGGTTCAAGTATCTTTCCAGGTCCTGATACTGCGGAATCCAGCCCGCCCTTGATGGAGTGGTCGGTTTGTGGCTTCCAGGAGCGTCTGGAACGGGCTCCTGCTCCTCCGCGGTGCTCCGCAGAGCCCTCCTTGGCGGGCGGGGCTGAGTGGGAAGAGGAGAGGAGGGGCGTGGCGCCCCTTCAACGTGAGACAGTCAATGGATGAGCAGGGAAGGGCCAATCGGCCAGGGTGGGGAGGGGTGAGCGGGTACCGGGGATTGGGGGTGTCAGCCTGGCACACTGAGGGTTAATCTTCCACTACAAACCCCCCCTGCCCCCCCCCCCCCACCCAGCCCTGGCATATCACCAGCACGAGGGTGGTAATTGATTCTCTCTGTGCCATTAGTCTTAGAGACGGAGATACGCCAACGAGAGGGGGTGCTGTCACTTAGGGACTGGCACCATGCCCAGTCCTCGCAGCACCACACACAACCACACACACACACACACACACACACACACACAGAGACACACTGGCTAATTTAAACCTGCATGCCAACGGAAAACACGTACACAAAGATACATTGGCTAATTTACACGTCCATGGCAAATACGCATCGCCTCCTTCACCGCGAGCGAGCGTAGACACTCGGGCAATGTCAGCTGTCAAGGTCTGTCGAAGATAGAACACACAACTTATTTGCAAATATGCAAAAACCCTTTAGGTGCTGTGCAGACGCTACCAGCATCGCTAACACGTTGTCTGTAGCGATGAAAAGGAATATGAAATGAATTCAAAGCAGACTGGATGAAATGTCGTTGATGTCACGTTGAGCATGAATGACATCACGATACAGCCCGAGTTTGTGTTGTGTAACCACAAGCTTTTTGTGGTTGTGGTTTAAAAAGCCCTTGACGGCAGCTCACAATCACACACTGACAGACAGACAGACTTACAAACACACACACACGCACATCCATGCAATATCCCACTCCTACACACTTCAGCTCCTTGATAAAGCACTGGGGTCCTCTTTATCTCATTAAAGCTACCGGGGAGTAGCTCTGGTTGTCCGAGGCAGTAATCTGATATCAGGCCCTCCATTCTGGGATTCAAGGCTCCCTGTAGACACTTTTACGAAGGCTATGGCCATTACTGGCATCAACACCATCATCATTCCCACCACTAACCTTGTCACACAACCTCACGCTCCAGAAATATTCATCCTCTTTGTACTTTCCCAAACCCCAACCCTAATGTTTGCTGTTTTTTGTCAAGGAGTACATTGTGTTTTGTAACAACATTTGACCCAAGTTGTGTGAATGGACTCATGTGTATGAAAAGTAAGCAGGGAGTTTACTGTACTGCTATGTTTTGTACACACAGCCGATGCGAACATCTCGATCAAACTGAGCGCAAATGAACCAGACGGAGCGCAGGCACATTAAGACAATGGCTCTGACACTCTTACACAGTGTTCCATTAGGAAACATTGAACACCAGACACAGATCACAGATCACATTGGTGGGAACGCTTCGGGGCATCAAGACCTTTCTTCCTGGTATCTGGTGGGAGAGAGAAGAGGAGGGGAGAAGAGAGGTGAAGAGAGGGGGAGGAAAGAGGATGGAGGATAGGAGAGGAGAGGAGAGAAGGGGGGAGAGGGAAAAGTGAAGGAGAGGAGATGGGACAGACGGAGAAACAGAGAAAACAGGAGCAGGAGAAGAAACGAGAAAAGATTTGAGCAGGAGAAGAGATGGATCTGAGAAAGCGCAGTGGCGTCATCCCCATCCAGTGGGCGTTGGTGGCGGGAGCACCATCTTTGCCGTCCTCCGCCGCGGTTCTCCTCGCCTGGCTCGCTACCTCGCTGCTCATTTGGAGGCAGTAATTAATTGGAGCCTCAACTTTTTCATCTATTTTTGTTTGTCTGTTGACCGACGTGCCGTCCTCCCGTGCTCTCGTCTGCAGGTCGGCGTTGCTCCCTAATTAAGACTCCAGAGGATGGCTAATTGCCGTTGCGTGCCTCGCGGCAAAGTGAGGCAGCTTTCTCCCGGCACTGCCCCGGAAAGAGCGCCCGAGCGCTGTGAATTAAAGGGGCTTATGTAAGCTTGCGGGTGAAACTATTACACACCACCAACTTTTCTTGTGAGGAACTGCCACTTGATTTAATGGGCCTCATTAAAAGTGCACATCACACAGATCTAAACCACTCGCCCCAACTTCAGACGACAATGGGATAATGGTGCCTTCTAATAACGATAAAAGCTTTGTCTTTGAGACTGTGGCGGGGTGTCAGGAACAGAACTGGCCAAAGACGCTCGGGCCTGGTGCACTTTAAGGGATGGATGATGTGATTGAGAGATGGATGGATGCATGTACAGACTCGGAGAATGTTCTGGAAATATCAACATGTGAAGGGAGAGGGAGAACATAAGGGAGAAAGGGACAGGCAGAGTAGTGAACACAGAGCAAAAGCCCACAGCTGGAGGAGGGTGAAGAAAATCTATTGTGAGACACAATTATGACCATGAGCACAGCAAAGACCATTACCACAACGAGCGCCTTGGCAGACATCCTTGAAACATTCCTTAACTTCAAACACAACACTTGCGATTCTGGTGTAAAAAAAAAGGCTCTAGAAGAGAAAGAGAAACAGGAAGAAGAGAAAAAAAAAAACGGGAAAAGAAAAAACAAATCAGTAAGAGTTGGAAATGAGTCCAACTCATGCATAACTTCAAACACTCCATCTTCAAAGTTGCATAACATTAAAAGTCAAACTCCCCACATCAAAACAACGCGTGGCGTCGAGGGGACAGGAAACCGCTCGCCCTGCTCCCTCCGTCCTGCTCATCCCCCTGCCCTCCTCGCACGCTTCCTCCGGGTGGTTAGCGTAGCGACCTCTGGCCCCGCTGCATGCTGGGTAAGAGCGGGCCAGCGGGAGGGGGGATACGGTTCCATAGATGACAGTTCACCTCCTGCCCCCCCTGTCAGGACGGAACATGGAGTACAGAGAACACAGCAGACGGAATCTTCAAATAGAACCTGTGTTTGTAAATCCACAGGTTTTTCTGTTCTTTACTGTGATGAGAAGGGAGCTGGCAATAGCCATGCTCATCAATCATCATTAACACATATTAACAGCACCAGGAGAAGAGAACAGAAAAGAGGAGAGGAGGCAGTCATTCACCAGTGCAGAATATGAATGACCCTACATAGACCTCCAGTCGAGACATCTTTGAGCATTGATTAGCCCGGGGAACTTAGGTGCAGACATCAATATCTTTGTCTCCGCTACTCTTGATGTCTCAAAAGTACACCTACAGGAATTCAGAAATATACTGATAAACACATAAAAAACACACCCACACATTTAAACAGAAAAAAGCTCTTAAAAATACGTACCTATCCACCCACATATATGTTGACATGCGCTCAATGCACAAACCCAATAACGGTCTATCGAAGCTTCAAACTCACACACAACCACACACACTCATAGCTACCACCCACGCACTCTTGAACAGCAAACCTTTCCATCAGTTGCGATTGCCAGTGACAATCACGAACCTCACACAATCACACTTTGCTAATTGTTGATGTGCAGAAAAAGTCATGCACACACACAAACCTCTCCAGAGGTTTTCTCGATGCGAAAAGCAAAAGCATTGTAGCGTTGACTAGTAAAGGAACTTCACATGCAAGAATACAAGATTATTAAAGCGTTTCTCCTCAGTGTAGACATCCAACACACCCAGATTAGAACAGACACACATACACAGAGACATGCACTAACGCACAAACGCACACAGGAACACACCACATACAGACACACACACCATACACAAGTACACACTCTGCCTGGAGGATTTTAATTTGAGATGCAGACTCCGGTGTCAGAGTGAATACAATTAAACGTCGTGTCCTGAATAAAGCAGGAGAAAGAGGACTCACCTAAGCAATGTGACAGATAAGCTAGAAGAAACACCATAGTGGAGAGTGGGGGGGGAGAGAGAGAGAGAGACGGAGAGAGAAAGAGAGGGAAACGAGAGGAGAAAGAAGAAAGAGGGAAAGACAAAGGAGGAAGAGAGGGAAATGGAGAGAGAATGAGATGAAGGCAACAAGGCGTTGTTTCCTGTGTTTTTGATTCCATGGTCGGCATGGTGAGTATGAAAATAACGTTGGAGTTCTAGCTAGTGCATTGTTTTTTCGGTCGGAGCTATTTTAGCCATAGGCTAGATTCTGGTGCATTTTCTCAATGTAGGATGTACCTATCATATGTGATGGTCAATTTAAACAAATACCATTGCCAAGTAAATATAAACCATTGCCAGACATGATGTATATTTTGATGTAACTAGCTTGACTAACAACAGTATTGCCAACCACTTCACTTATTATCTGTCATGACAGAACCTCATGCTGAATGTTCCAGAACCATCATCCCCAGGCACACAGAACCCTCACAGCGCCGACAGAACCACCACCCAGCGCCATCAGAACCACCAGCCAGCGCCGACAGAACCACCACCCGCAGACAGACCCAGTGGGAGAAAGAGGCAGGGGGGTGGGCGAGACTTCAGGAGAACATTGAGCAGTCCGACCAGCCCGGGGCGGCTCACACTTCACGCAGGAGGCTGGAACCTGACCCCTGCAGTCTGGATCCTTCTCTGCAGTGTCTGGCCGCTGGAAAATCCCAAACAGGCCACAGTCTGGTGAAGTTGTGTGAGCTTGTTTCGTGAGCGTGCCTTTGTGAGCTATTGGTGTATATCCGTGTGTCTGTGTGAGTGCCAGCGAGAGTGTGTCTGTGTGTGTGCAGCGGGTTACCTTGGGAGAGGCAGTATGCAGAGGTGAACCCGTGGCAGGTTAATCCAGCCCTCGGGCCAAGCATCAAACTTTCAGATCAGGCGATCAATAATGCAGACCTGGCTTGTCAGGGCCTATCACGGAACAGAAACACAGAGACAGACCACGACGTGACAATGGCACTGAGGTGATTTACAGACCCTGGCTAACCCTACACACACAAACACCCATACACACCCAGAAATACACACACACACACACACCGTCTCTCTTTAATTCCTCACATACACACAAGCACGCACAGAAAAAATAAAATAGAAATAGGCTTTATCCATATTTCAGAGCTAAAATGAACTGAACTGCTTTGCATTCACTGTCAGATTCATTTGAGTTCAATCCCAGAGGGAAGCAGCCATCCAAATTCTCATTCTTCTCCATGGTGCGTCAGAGACGTACTGCTGTGTGTTAGATCTACCAGCCAGTCCTGGGAAGCGTAAAGGTCCGTTAAGGTACGGCCGCACCAAGTAAGTCCTTACCCAATCAGCAACACAGTGACAGCGAAAGTATTTTTCGTGTGCGTGTATGTGTGTGTCTGTGTGTGTTTTATGTGTGTTTTGGGGGAAGGGGGGGGGATGGGTGAAGCTGGTAGGAGGTAAGAGAAATTGAGGGATATTTGAGTGTGGGGGGTGTAAAATATCTATCAGAGGTGACTTTCAGTGAATGAACGCACATGCATAAACACACACACACACACGCAAATAAACACAAACGTACAGCTCTCCCCCTCTCTCCCTCACTGTCTCTCTCTCTCTCACTTACACACCATTAGCTCCAACTACATAATAAAAACCAGACCAAATGAGTGTGGTGTGCCAGCCGGCAGGTGTGTATCGTGCAGACGTGTGTGTGTGTGTGTGCCTTTAACCATAAAGCCAAACCGCTGACGCTCAGAGACATTTTCTTGGAGCAGAGGGAGCCCCTGCAGCCGGCTGACCTTGAGCACCAGTCATATGAACCCAGATTGGGCAGTCGAGACAAACATCAGCCCCCCTCCTTCCCCAACCACTAGCCTCCCTCGTATGCTCCCCCCCCCCTCCAGCCCTGGCGTCCCCACAGGGGGTCCCCAGCCTCTAGCCTTGCCCCAGCTCACCAAGGCCCCCCGTGGAGACGCAGTGTGTGAGCGTGCCACCCGTCTGACCTGTCTGCAGTTTCACAGAGAGAGAGGAGATGAGAGCAGAAGGCGGAGGAGAGCGAAGGAGAGGAGATGAGAGGAGAGCGAAGGCGAGGAGAGCGAAGGAGAGGAGATGAGAGGAGAGCGAAGAGAGGAGAGCGAAGGAGAGGAGATGAGAGGAGAGCGAAGAAGGAGAGGAGAGCGAAGGAGAGGAGATGAGAGGAGAGCGAAGGAGAGGAGAGCGAAGGAGGAGGAGAGCGAAGGAGAGGAGATGAGAGCGAAGGAGAGGAGAGCGAAGGAGAGGAGATGAGAGGAGAGAGAAGGAGAGAAGAGCGAAGGAGAGGAGAGCGAAGGAGAGTAGATGAGAGGAGAGCGAAGGAGAGGAGAGCGAAGGAGAGGAGATGAGAGCGAAGGAGAGGAGAGCGAAGGAGAGGAGATGAGAGGAGAGAGAAGGAGAGGAGACCGAAGGAGAGGAGATGAGAGGAGAGCGAAGGAGAGGAGAGCGAAGGAGAGGAGATGAGAGGAGAGCGAAGGAGAGTAGAGCGAAGGAGACGAGATGAGAACGAAGGAGAGGAGATGAGAGCGAAGGAGAGGAGATGAGAGCGAAGGAGAGGAGATACAGATATCAAGAAAGTGAGAGACAGGGTAAGGGAAGAACAAGTGAGAAAGCGACAGTCGGGAAGGAGGATGAGATGAAGGGAGAGCAACGTGAGGGGAGGGGGTGTAGAATGACAGTGAGCAAGGACAATGAAAAGATAGAGGGAGCGAAGCAGAGATGAAGCTTGCTCCCACAATTCATGTACATTTCACAGTACTTTCATTTCGTGTCTTTGTAGTCAGAGAAATTGAAGAGAGAGAGAGAGAGAGAGAGAGAGAGAGAGAGAGAGAGCAGAGAGGAGAGAGAGAGAGAGAGAGAGAGAGACGAGAGAGAGAGAGAGAGAGAGAGAGAGAGAGAGGGAATCTTAGTGGGTAGTCACTACCAGATCACAGTGGCCTGGCAGTCTCTCTCTCTCTCTTTCAGCCTTCCCAATCTCAGCAAGGGGCCTCATGTGCAGGCAGCTGGGTAGAAAAGAGGGAGGAGAAAGGAGAGGCTCCTGGCTACCTGAGCACTGTTGGACTCCAGGGAGTGGGTGCTGCTGGGAGCCCACCCACCCACCCTCCCCCACCAACTCACTGTCCTGCTCTGAGCAGCTGTGATCTGCCAGCGCCTGCGTCTCTGGGGGGCCCCAGTCTGAGGATGGAGGGACATGGGGCTCCGGGCCAGGCCCCCGGGCTGCACGCTCCAGCCATATGCCCAGGCAGCCCACCGCTATAGATACACTATGGCAGCCAGTCAACGCTGGGGACAGAAGCAACCAGAAAGAGAGAGAGAGAGAGAGAGAGAGGGAGAGAGAGGGAGAGAGAGAGAGAGGGAGAGAGAGAGGGAGACGAGAGAGGGAGAAGAGAGAGAGAGAGAGAGAGAGATGAGAAGAGAGAGAGAGTGAGAGAGAGAGGAGTGAGAGAGAGAGAGAGAGAGAGAGAGAGAGAGAGGAGAGAGAGAGAGAGAGATGAGAAAGAGGGGGGAGAGAGAGTGAGAGAGAGAGAGGAGGAACTAGACGCAGGCTGGAGCTGACAGCTGAACCCAGGGAAGGCCGGGTCAGGCGGAGGCCGCGGAGGCCGGCGTGCTGGCCGGCGCCACTGAACGCTCTGATGTCCACCACGTCTCCCTCCGAAGGAGCCACATTGAAAGCCTTCCGCTGGAGGGCGCGGAGCTGAACATGTGACCGCGAGGGGAAGGATGCGAAGTGACGAGTTCGGGAAATTAATTAAGGCAGAAAGACAGAGGTGCACCTGCCTCTGGGAGAGATGAGAGGAGAGGGGGAGCGAGACAAGGAGGAGGAGGAGGAGTGCAGCCTCCTGAATCATTGAAGCTGTGTGTGTCTCCCATGCGGGGTGCCGGGCTAGTGGACCCAAGGCGGTTAGCGCCATATGAAAGTCTAATGAGATGTCTATCGCCTCGCCCGCCAACGCATCTCTTCTCCTCCCCGTGAGCCGGACCTCGGCTGCGGGCAGAGAGATGACACCACGGCGTCTGGATGACACGTCGGGAAGTGCAGAGCGCCCCCGGCAGAGAAGGAGAGGGGGGGGGGGGGGGGTGCACAGCAATGTGAGGTGATGGATGCAATCTGTCCACAGATATATTTTTCCCCACCCCTGTGTGTGTGTAACCAGTTCCTAACTTCTCCACGCAGTGTGTTCCCTAAAACTGGGTTTCAGTTTCGATTCAGAGTCAGAATTCTCTCAGTGCTAAGACAGGCCATGTTTTATTTATGTCAAACTTTATTATGTCAAACTTTATTATGTAAACTCTCACCGCTTCACCGAAGAATTCTCGTCATATAAATGTCACTTTGTTGCGACAACCCACGATAAACAGTGACAAGATTATTTTTTACGTTTGATTAAGTGGTTGTTGTAAAATATGTCTTGAGCAGGTAGTTGTGACAGGACTCAAGAGAGTTTTTCTTAGGGAATAAAAGTGTAAACAAATCTACTTAGCAACATCTTGAGACGTGACATTTAAATAGGATATCAGACAGCAAATTCACACAACTCGTGAGAACGAGAACATTTGCTGAGGTTTACGCCGAGTTGTTCGGCGTTGCAGGTAAGATGTGACTCTCTCTCAGGTGCAAAGCTTCATCTGAGATTTTAGCTCCTTCTTCCGGAATTTCTCTGTCATGGCATTCCACCATGTTTTGGCGCCGGGGTATTGATCCGTTTCTTCAGCCTCTTCAGAGCGCCATCTCATTGGGCTTGTGGAATCCCCCAGGGACGCTGAAGTGATGCTTGAAGAAATCACTAGGTACTGTGTGACATCACTCATCAGAAAGATCTGGACACACACATGGATGCTTCTTTCTCCGCTCAAGGGTTGAAGCATTGTGAGCATTATTCACATTTACGCACGCACACACACGTACACACCACACACGCACATATTTTATGAGAATTGCAATCGCCCTTTCCCCGTCATACATAAATACAATGCCACGTATACGTGCACACACACACACACACACAGTCATTTAAATAATTCATCATCATTGTTTTTAAACAATCACCATCAAATCTCCTGTAGTCTGGACTCTTAGTGACAGAAACACTGTTTAAGCGATGATGGTTTACAAGCAGTTGGCTGGCACTGATACATTGAGTACATGAGCCATAATTACTGTCACACAGACCTAAAGAACATGAAAGTAGGGAAATTAGCATACTTTAATGTGTGAAGTGATATGCACAACACACACACACACAAACACCACATACAAACACACCCACAACATTCTTTCCTCCCACACAATAACTCCTGGGAGTGCTGTACTGTACACGGGTGACACCATGCAGACTAATCCATCTCAATGGTGTCGACACATTACGTCTCAAGGATTGTCACACACTAATTACTCCTTAAGATAATCAGCGTGTGTGGCTAGCAAAGCAGTTCCCCCGCCATCACGTGATGTTCCCGGGGAATGAGATGTTTAATCTGCGGGTAGATCAGAGCGTCTGGGACCATGTGGGGGAGAGGGGATGGAGGGTTGGCATTGGGGAAGCGGAGGAGGAGAGAGGGAGAGATGGAGGGATGAAGGGAGGGGGGGTGGAAATGAGAAGGAATTTGGGCATCTTAACAAACTCTTAATTACGTTCTCTCTTCCTCTGGTGGTGGGCAGGTCCCCCAGGGGGGTGTTGATCCACTTTCTGATCTCCAGAACTCACAGCCGAGCGGCTGATCAAAAAGATAGAGCTCGGCCTAGATGCTTCAAACACATGGGACCATTCTCTCTCTCCCCCTATCTCCCCTATCCCCCCCCCCCCCCCCTCTCTCCTCTCTCTCTCTCTCTCTCTCACTCTCTTTCTATCACTTTTTATCACCTTTCTTTCTCACGATCCATCTCTCTCACACACTGTCCTTCTCATTTTTTTTTTCGTTCTCTCTCTCTCTCACTCTTTCTCTCTCTCTCTTTCTCCTTCTCTCCATTTCTGCCTCTCCAGGCTGCAACGGCTGTCTTGTCATGGAGCGGAAGTTAGTTTGGATTGTTGAAATCCAAGCAAAATTATTTAGGAGGGTGAAAATGATGAAAGAAAGAAAGAGAGGAAGAAAGGCATGTGTGATCAAAGAGGAAAGAGAAATACAGACAACAAGAGGGAGAGAAAGCACTGAATGACTCTGTGAATAGATAATGAGCATTCTCATGAGTGGTGCTGAAGGCAGTTGTCCTATTTATGAGGCAGAATTCATAGGAGATGACCTCCTCCCACGTTTACGCTGTTATAAACACCAGGCGCAGCTTTGATGCTTGCCATCATCTGCTTCCCTTGGGACGTTGCTGTACGGATGGCCCTTGCCAACACGCCACAGAGACAACAGGAAGTTCAAACACTCGCTTTCTGCCGACATATAGCACAGGCTAGGGAGAGAAACGGGAGCCAACATATGCTATCACATGTCACTGGAAAACCCAACACCAAACCTGGCAACCCCTCACCAACCTGACAACCTCAATCCTCTATGGACAGATTATTTTTGCTCCTTCGTACATCTAACTCTATACAGATACCTAAGTCTGGAAAGCTAGCATAGTTTCTACAATGTGCAAATGAGGAACATTTCTGTGAATGCATGTGAATGACAATGCACAGCCATGGAGCAATGAACACATGAATATACACATAATAACCTCACAAAGGCAATGCACTATACAGAAATCCGAACTAGGCATGCCTTTTGAACTATGAGGACATCTCTGTACTCATGCAAAATAATATGTGGAAAGGTAGCATTAGGATGCACCGCCGGTAAATCGGAGGGAGGAAGAGAGATAGATGGAGCGAGAGAGAGAGAGAGAGAGTTAAAGAGCTTGAGAGAGCAAGAGGGAGAGAGCG
Organism: Osmerus mordax; assembly: GCF_038355195.1. Classification (NCBI taxonomy): domain Eukaryota; kingdom Metazoa; phylum Chordata; class Actinopteri; order Osmeriformes; family Osmeridae; genus Osmerus; species Osmerus mordax. Next base: position 9,045,495 of record NC_090067.1, read on the forward strand.
CAGGTTTTTAAGTTGCTGTCACTGTGCTGGTCACCGTCTCTGTCAGAATAGATCCATCACTGCTCAGACACATCAGCCTGCGCATTTGCATGTGAGCAACGAGAGCCAGGCCTTATTACACATTCAGTTTCACACTAACCCGCTCCTGCACCATGTTAGCTGGAGTCTCTCTGAGACCTGTGTGTGTGAGTGTGTGTGTGTGTCAGGGGATGACAGAGATGTGTCACGGCCTCCTGAGGCAATGAGGTGAGCAGAGACATCCACCATTTTCCAGGTGTGTTTCTGATCAGCCATCTTGTCAGGTACTCTGAGGCTGGAGTCTTTGTCTTTGTCCCAGCGCTCTATCTCCCTCTCCCCCTCTCTCTCTCTCTCGCTCTCTCTCTCTCTCTCCTCTCCTCTCTCTCTCTCTCTCTCTCTCTCTCTCTCTCTCCTCTCTCTCTCTCTCTCCTCTTTGTCTCCAACACAATGACAGGGCTAAGGCCACGATTCGCAGCGTAGCGCGAGCGTGTGCAGCATTGTGTCATGGGTCTGTGTGTGTGAGAGTGTGTGTGAGGGTGTGTGCGGGTGTGTGTGCGGGTGTGTGTGAGGGTGTGTGAGGATGTGAGGGTGTGTGAGGGTGTGTGTGAGGGTGTGTGAGGTTGTGTGTGAGGGTGTGTGTGAGGGTGTGTGTGAGGGTGTGTGAGGATGTGAGTGTGTGTGAGGGTGTGTGTGAGGGTGTGTGTGAGGGTGTGTGAGGGTGTCTGTGAGGGTGTGTGTGAGGGTGTGTGTGAGGATGCGTGTGAGGGTGTCAGGCTGTGCAGCATGGCGGTGCAGATGCAGACAGTTCCTGTGTGAGAGCGTCTCCGCTGGGACCCACACAGCTGTGGCACAGCATCAGGCCCTTAACGAGTCTGAACACACACACACACACGTGGGCAACAGACTCTTGCACACTCACACACACACGCACACATTGTACTATAGGCCTATACCCAAACACAGACCACACATACATACAGGCATACAAACATACACTCCTACCCACCTACCCACGCACGCACACACACACACGCAAAGATGCATAAAGCAGTCTAGGTTCTCTTTAGTTTTTTATTGTACAGTCACCAGATGGGCAGATACATCATTTTAGAAAAGAAATGGATATTTGCTTGTCAAAAAAATTATAATACAATTTTGTCAATATAGATTATGTACAGAATGAGATGTCGTTAAAATGAAATAGCGTTGTTTCTCTGTAATAAAGATGTCTAGGCGCTGAGGGGTCCAGGGGGTCATTTACAGACTCATCCTCCCAACCAATAAATAGTCCGAACTGTATATTATTAAGTACGCTGTGGCCAGGCAATATGAGCAATACCAGGCCAAGTTCTCAAATGTTCTTTTTTTCCTGTAATCAATTCTTGTACATCACTGTGCTACACACACACTCACAAAGAAGCTCAACACAGAAGTAGGCTGGAGACCACATTACAGTGGGGTTTACAACAATAGGGGCAATGAGGAGAAAGAAAAATAAACGCATGAAGATTTGCCGTCCTCCCCCTGCTTGGGTGATCTGTGGAGAGAGGGTGCTATCTGATGGAAGCCCGGCAAAGCTGTCTGAGTAGCACTTGACATTTGGCCAGATTCGAAAAGCCGTTTCTTTTTTTGTTTGTTGTGAAAAGCAACCCGGCTGGAAAATCTCTGTCTCTCAGTTTAACCGATGACTTCTGTCGCTTCCCTCTCAACTCTCTCACTATTTGAGGTTCACCCTCTTGCTCTCCTTCCGTTCTCTGTCCTTTCTCCAGGCATGAAGTGGGACAGGTGTCTGAGGCCGGGTGGCAGGGTAGAGGCCCCCTCCCCCGCACTCCGTCTGTTTCCCATATGGGATGTAAAAACAAAACAACAACACGAGCCCCAAACCGGGCCGTACTCAAACAGGACAGACCACCTCACCACCATCACGCCGCCAGCACAACAGAAGACAACCGCGGGTTGTCAAAGGGTCAAAGCTTTCGGCCAGTGGTGATGTATGAATCGGGAGCTATTAGCGCCTTTAACCCTATCCGACCCGTAGCTAGCTCTCCTTCTCTCCTCACATGGGCAAGACCAAGTCTCCAACCCTGTCCCTCCACCCTCTTGTGCTTTCTGAGGAGAGAGTTATGACTCGGTGGGCGATGAGCGAACATGTACACACACTTGCATAAATCATCTGTCTTGTTGGGGGCTTAATTACGAGTGTTTACCCTCTCTGTAACCTCTGGATGGGGGGGGTGATATGAGCACGCCTGGCAGGGGTAGATAGCACCAAATACTTATCTGCTGACTGCGTGTTTGCCCGACTTGAATACACCAGAGTAGAACAGCTAGGCTTTGACCCGGTTGTTCAAGTTTTTTTTCTTCTATTTGGCGGGGGTTGGGGGTGGGTCGAGGACAACTCTTCCATCAGCTCTAACATGAACCTGGCCGAGCTTGCTAAGCTGTTCTGGGGTGACCCGGTGGGGTGGGGGCACCCGCGAGCCAGGGACTGAAGCCCCTACAGGACTCTCTGCAGGCCCTGATTCGTTGCTTATTTCATTAGGGGAAAGGTACATAAATCCACAAAATGGAGGGGGGGTGGAGTGGGGTGCAGGGAGAATATTTGCATTTCTCCTTTCCTCCTTCTCAACCCCCTCCACAACCACCACCATCCCCATCCTCCTCCATTTAGTGCAGTGACTTCAATCATCACTTTCGCCAAAACACATTAAGCCAGTGTGTCCGGGGGTGAAGAGAGAGGAGAGAGGGGAGAAAAGGAAGGGGGGGGGAGAAAAAAAAAACCTGGGGTGTCGCATTCGATTTGCAATCGCGATGCATCACTGTGGCATTACTTTGCAGATTAAAGAAGGGGGGGCTGCATCTCAGTGGAGGAGCACTGATGGCTCTCTCCTGACGGATGCCTGTCCCCCTGACCTGCTTTAGGGGACACCACACCCCAACCAGGGGACACTGGGACATCTCACAGACCCCCCATAGAGCATCCATCCCTCCATCCACCTTTCCCATCCACCCCTCTATCCTCCATCTCTCCTTCCTCCATCCCCTCCCCCTTGCCTTCCAGCCCCCGTATGCAAAGCGTTCGGTGAGTGCGTCGGGCCCGGCCCCTACTTATGCGGCTGTTTGATCCTGTTCTCAAGTTGAAATATCGCCTCCTTTTCTTCTATCTGTATTTTCTTTTTTTCCTTTTTTTCCTTTTTTTTTTTTTTTTTAAGTAGGAGATGAGAAAGCGGTTTGCATACATTAAACTTAAGCCAACACACAATGTGACTTGTCTCTGTCTTTGTGTTACTGCATGGATTCAAAAGAAGCATGGCATCTGTAAAGTGCTTGAGAGCTTACGGGGCGAGCGGGAGGGAGGCGTTCCGAGCCAAGGAGCAGACCAACTGGGGGACATGAACCTGAGGGGAACGGGGACCGTGTAGCCACAGCACAGAGAGAGAGAGACACGAGACGAGAAAAGAGAGAGAAAACCGACAGGGCCAGTGAAAGAGAGAGGCAGGGGCGTCGGGGCTGTGGGAGGGGGGGGGGGGATTTTAAAGGGAAGTCCTCAGGAAACAATATGACGAGACATATTTGTTCTTTTCTTTCGGAGCGACAGAATCACAGTCAGACAGTCAGTGGGGTTGGTGCCGGTGCCTGCAGCTCGGCCTTCTGGGACTAACCCTCCCCTGAAGTATCTGGGTCCAAGAGGGGGGCGGGTGGCTGGGAGGGGCGATCGCTCACCCTGGCACCCAGCTCTGGCTGTGGTGTGCCTGGGGAGGTCCAGTGAAGGCCCCTAAGCTCATGCCCATCCCCATCCCCACCCCCTGGGACAGCGAGCCATCAAAGTTGAAGTCCATGCCCTCGGTGTCCATGAAGTCGTTGAGGAGGATGGAGTCCACGTCACAGTCCAGCGTGTTGGGGAGAGGGTCCATGTCAAGCTCCGACACCATCCGGTGGTGTGGCTGGTGGTGCTGTCCGTGGTACCCGGAGCTGAGGGGGGGCTGGGGGTGGTGGTAGTAGCCCTCCCAGCTGTCGTTCATGCCCTGGTGGTGGGCGCCGGGGTAGGGCTGGTGCCGGGGGTGGGGGTGGGGGGCGGAGGCCAGGCGGCAGGGATCCTGGGGCACATCCATGACGCTGGCGGGGTTGGGGGGCAGGGAGGGGGCCGACGCCGGGAGGTGGGGGCGGGGGCCATAGTGGCCGGGGGTCTTGAGGCTGTAGGGCTGCAGGATGTCAGTGTTGACCCTCGGGGAGAGGGCCTGGGGTCGCGGCCCGCTCTGCTGCAGGTGGTCGTGCATGTGGTTGGGGTTGGAGCTGCGGTTGACTTTGTGACTGTGGTTGTGTTCGTGACTCTGGTTGTAGTCATGGCCCGGGTGGTGCTTGTGACTGCGGTTGTAGTCGAGGTTAGAAAGGTGCTTGTGACCGTGACCGTGATTCTGAAGGTGGCTGGGGTTCTGGTCGAGCACCGCACCGTGACCGTTGTGCAGACCTGGGTTGTGAGTGTGTTCATGGTTGTGATTGTGGCTGCTGCGGTTCTGATTGTGGTTGTGCGAGCTGTGAACCCCGTTGGTTGCCTGGGTCAGGAGGGCGTGCGTCTCGCTGGCCTGGCCCAGCACCAGCTCCTTGCTGCAGTACTGGGGCCCTGCAGTCAGAAGGCTCTGCAGAGCGTTGTTCTCTGAGTAGGCCCTGAGCGGGCGCTGGAAGCTGGCCGGCTTGTTCTCCTGGATAGTCTGCATGGGGGCGTGGTGGCGAAGCATGGCCAGGGTGGTCTGCCCGTAGACGGGCCCGCAGTACGACCCCTCTCCCTTGGGCCCCGGTACGTAGGGGTAACCGTTGCATTTGAGCTGCTGGGGCTGGTGGGGGTACCCCCCCTCGTCCAGGCTGATGGCCCCCGTCAGGTCAGTGAGCTGGGGAAGCTCCACGGAGGGGCAGTGGCCCCCGGTCCCTAGGGCCGGGGAGCGCGTGCTGGTGGGGCTGGGGTAGAGGCGGGGCGAGGCCGAGCAGGACAGCCCGCCCTCCTCGGGCTCGTCAGGCTCCGCCTCCGCCAGAATGGGCGACAGGCAGCCGCTGAGGGTGGAGCCGGAGGAGGAGGTGCGGGAGTGGAGCTCCGTCCAGGCGTCGTACTCCTCCCCTCCCACCCCCACGCCTCCTTTCCCCGCCGGGCTGCCGTGTTCAGGGGAGCCCTGGAGGCCGGGCCCAGCCCCCTGGCCCTGACCCTGACCCTGGCCCCGACCCAGGCCCATAACCCCGGCCCTTTTCCTGCTGACCCGGCCCTTGGTCTTCAGGTACTTGGTGCCTCCGTTGTCTATGGATGCAGCTCTCCTCCGTGGGCCCTTCCCCATCTTCCCCCCCTCCGGGTTCAGCATCCACCAGGAGCTCTTGCCTGTGCCCTCATTCTGCACCCGGATGAAGCGCGTGTGCAGGGACAGGTTGTGCCTGATAGAGTTCTGGAAGATTGAGATCGATGGGAGAGAGAGTTGGGGGAGGGGAGGAGAAGGAGAAGGGGAAAAAAACAAAAGGAGCATTAACACTCGAGGGAGTATTTAGGGTCAAATAATCGTTTTAGAAAGCTTGCAATCTTTTCAAATGATGTTTAAAGTCTATGGTGAGAGAGAAAGAGATTAAGAAAAGAGATGGAATGAGAGAGAGAGAGAGAGAGAGAGAGAGAGAGAGAGAGAGAGAGAGAGAGAGAGAGAGAGAGAAAGAGAGATACAGAGAGATACAGAGGGAGAGAGAGACGAAGATGGGGGTGTGGGGGGTGGAGTAAAGAGGGCAGGGAGAGTGAGGAGGGCCTCGGAGCTGCCTGGCCAATCAATAACTCCCCTGGCCAGCTTTTTCCTCTCTGCACGCGCTCACTGAGTCATAATACGGCCAACAACAGCGCCTCCACATCAAACTATCACCAAGGTTACAGAAATGAATCACGCGTGGCAACCCAATCACAGACAGTTTCTATCGATTGTAGGGCCTCCAAAAATGAAACCCTGAGAGGCAGCCAGGGAGTGTTGAAGTGGAGGGGTGCGAGGGAGGGGGGGCCTGCGCTCTGATTTAACAGCAGAGAGTCTGAAAGATCACAAGATAAAAAAAGGAGAGGAATAACAAAGAGAGAAAGAGCGAGAGAAGTGGGGGAGGGAGAAGAAAAAGAAGACAGGAATGAGACAATTTAACCCTCCTTTAGAATCATGAGACAATTAATAGCACCCCAGGCTCACAGGCTGTAAAGGTTCTGTGGATATCATCGTAGATGGGTTAGCCTTGATCGGGCCTGTGTTCGGCGCAAGGTGCTATGGGAATGGCCTCTAACGACGCTATTTCAGAGGAGTAGTCAAGAGGGCTAATCTAGGGTTGGCCAGACCCGTTTGCCCAGCTGGAGTGAGTTTTCAGAAGATCTGATTCCAGAGAGGGGCTCAAGAGGGATCCAGGACCTCTCGCTCTGCCTGGCTGAGAGCAGAGGCTCCAGCCAAGACCTCGCTGTCTCTGCCATCACACCTCCATACTCACATACTTCATCCCTCCTTTTATTATTTTTCCCCTTCAGCTTTCATCCCCTCTTTCTTTTTTATTATTTTTGCAAACCCCCACCCCCCCCCCCCCTCCCCCCTCACTTTTTCCCCCTCTATTTTCCTCTTGATACAGTATCTATCTCTTTTTCTCCCTTGTTTATTTCAAGCGTCCTGGTCGCAATCTCTGTCTCCTGATACCTGGAGCCCTTCTCCATCTTCATTCCCTCCCCGCCTCCTGTCCAATTTTCCTGCTCTCACTCTCATTCATCTCTTTCTCCCTCCCTCTCCCTCTCCCCTTCCCTCCTCTCCCCGGCTCTCTCTCTCTCTCTCCCTGTCAATGTCTCTCACTTTCCCTATCACTCCACCTTTCCCTCTCTCTCCCTCCCTCCCTCCCTCTCTCTCTGTGTTCCCTCGTCTCTTGATCACGCCATTGCTCATTCTCTCCGTCACCGCATCCATCCTCTCGTCACCTTTTGCTGACATCATTTCCATTTCAAGCAAACACCAGAAACAAATAGGAGATGCAAATCTATATTCAAGAGCAGCTCGCCCGACACGCCGTCCCCACCCTGCGTGTGCTCTCTCCTCCCCTCACCGTGTTTAGCAGGCTACCTCACAGCAAATTGTCCATTTACCACTAAATAGATTATGCTTCATTGTTGTCAACGCTGTTTCTCCAAAAGCATGACACCCCAAACAATGGATAATAGTTTCCTTTGCCAAACATCTACGGCAGAATGCATCTTTAAGTGGTCGGCAAATCGTTGCTGTTTCCTGCACGCCATTTTCATAGACGCAGCTTAAAAGAAACCCTTGTGCCCCCTCCGGCAGGACTTCTAACAGGCAATTTCATCCAACCCTCCAGTGAAAACATGCAGCTTTGACTCCCAATCTTTTCACAAGAGAGAGAATCAGGATAAGTGAGGTGCATTTACTGGATGCCCCTTCCGAGGGGTCCCCTCCTAAAAAAAGCAAGGCCACCCAATTGCACAAGCAGCGGCACAGGCTGATGATGACACGGCCAGACTGGGGCTGGGCGTGCAGCACACCCACCGAGCCCGAGACTTCATCAAAGCCTAATTGAATGATGGCGTCCTGCGAGCAAGGCCACGGATGAAGAGGGACCCACGTCAGGTGATCTGAGAGCGTCGCCCTGACAGGTTCCCACTACCTCGACGACAGCTCCAGCTGGGCGTAACCATGGCAACTGAGTAAACCGAAGGGGGGGGGGGGAAAGGAGGCAGAGAAAGAAGGAGTGCAGTGTGGTGGGAAAGGGGGGGGGAGATAGGAGGAGACAGGAGGCAAGGGGGTATGGGGGCAGGGGAGAGAAGGGAGGAGGGGAGAGGGAGAGGGGGAGAGAAGAAGAGTGTTCCAGATGCTGTTTGATGCTGCAGGCAACTCCAAACAGGCTTTTATCTGACTCAGTCAGATTCCTGCTTGCCTATCCAGTAGGGAGGCTCAACCAGCAGCCGTCACCATGCCTCCCTACCTGTGCGGAGCTGTGATTAGCAAGTCAAGTGTGAGCGCTAGCCGCCACAACGCCACCACAGGCTCCACCAGCCGCCGCCGCCGCCGCGGCAGCCAGCACTGGCCCGCTGACCGTCCCCAACCACAGCATGTCACCTCGTCAAAGGACCGGAGCCAGGGACACAAATGAGCTACTGTTAAGTGGCTAAGAGCCTTGTCATATCTCATGGGTTTGACGTCCCCCTTCCGAGAGCCAGGTCAAGTATGCTCTCAGTGTTTACTTGTCACACAGATCTATACTGTGGCGAGGGAGCCTCGTGTGACGAGTGACAGACAGGCAGAGCAGTGGGTGACCTCGTCGGAACGTCCAGCCTCCTCCTCCACTTCCTCCTCCTCCTTCGGGAGAGCAGGTTGCGCAACAGCAGGGTCCACCGCCAGGCGTTAGGCCGAAGTGTATAAATAGAACTGTCTGAGTGTGAGTCACTCCAGCGGTTAGCTACAGGCTCACTCACACACACAGGCTCCCAACAACACCATACTCACACACACACAGGCTCTTAACAACACCATACTCACACACACACAGGCTCCCAACAACACCATACTCACACACACACAGGCTCCCAACAACACCATACTCACACACACACAGGCTCCCAACAACACCATACTCACGCACACACACACACAGGCTCCCAACAACACCATACTCACACACATGCTCCCAACAACACCATACTCACACACACAGGCTCTTAACAACACCATACTCACACACACACACTCAGACTCCCAACAACACCATACTGACACACACGCTCTATTTTGTATCTCTCACTCTCCACACTGCACCCCTAGCCCCACACACACATGGCACACTCACGCTCCACACTGCCCCCCCTCCACACACTCCCCAAAACTGGCAATCATACTTAATCCCTCTCCAGCCTGAGTAATCCCCGCCAATCCGAGGCTAATCCTGGTTAATTCTGGGCGCTCCTCTGTTGGGTTTCACCCTCCAACCGCAGCGACAGGGTGGGGATTGGTCGGATCATGGCGATGGAGGGTGGGCGCGGTGGAGATTGACATAATTGCTTGGACAGCGATGGTAGACCAAGAAAAACAAGCACAGGTTTCACAGGCCTTGAAAATCCGTCCAGATTGAGCTCTCTCCTCACGTCACAGCAACACTGTTGTTGCAACTCCTGGAGAAAACATGTTTTTCACGCAGCCCAGGCTATCCACGAGCACCAGTTCAGCCAATAGCTAACCGATCAGGCAACTCCACAAACCTGGCAACCCCCAGCCCTGATGCTACTGTAGTAAACAAACCTTTATTTTTCCATGCCAGCTTCCCCGAGGGGGGAAAGAAGCAGATGTAAAAACTGAGGCTTTGTAGGAGTTAAGGAGAGTAGGGCGAGAGCTGCTTCTGAGACCATGCCAAGGCCTGTTCTACCACCTCAATCTCAAGCTTAACAGAGCCTCTGAGCTCAGTGCTCCTTAGCGATCATTGATCCTGATTCCAAAATGAAGCACTTAAGACGCCTTGATCAAGCGTCTAATCCCGCGGTAATGAGATTGAGACCTTTTCACCCAGAACCTCAGCCCTGCTCAGACGGACTCTTCTCGTCGGCAAACACCCTCTGCCAACACTCCTCTCTCAATAATAGACTCTGTTTAGGGTGGGGGTGACAGTCTATTTGAGCCCCGGTCATTTTCAAGGTGGATTACTGACTTATGTGTGGTTAGAAGGAAGGGAGGGAGGGAGGGAGGGAGGGAGGGAGGGAGGGAGGGAGGGAGGGAGGGAGGGAGGGAGGGAGGGAGGGAGGGAGGGAGGGAGGGAGGGAGGGAGGGAGGGAGGGAGGGAGGGAGGGAGGGAGGGAGGGAGGGAGGGAGGGAGGGAGGGAGGAGAAACGGAGAAAAGGAGAAATCATAGGACTCTCCTATAAAGTAAGTAATCAGTCTATGTGGCTCTTCATTTAAACGGCTGTAACCAATAGTCCTTCTGTAGTACATATAGTCCTTCTACAGTTCTTCCTGTCATCTCCCAACAATCCACTCTGTCCACAGTATGTGTTCACAACCATAGACTATCATCTATCATCATAGAGAACAGACATACAGGGTTAGACATGTAGCATGGAGACTCAACTCTGAGCTCCGAAACTCCACCGTCGCAGGTCTCCACATAACGTATGTGGATGGAGGACATTCTATCAGCTAAACAGCTTGATACTCTGCCTTCTCCAGCTCCCCCCCTCCCAGATGAGATGTGCCAGACTCTGTTCTTTGGAGGATTCAATAGAACATCATGTAGCGAATTTTATGGAGTCTCGCACACTTTTAAGGAGGACTCTTAATTTACGACGCATTCCACACAGAGCGTTCCAGAAAGAGAGTCCCTGTTTTACATTCCGCACAACGTTCCTTTAGACGGGATCCGGACAATCCAGTCGTGGGTTGTGGGGGATTGTTCTAACAGAGCCTTCTGGAGAGCCAGCAAGACCGTGCTAAGTCGTTTTCCGACGCAGTTTGGCATTATTTATTAATCCATTTCATACAGCCAGGAGTCATTATGCATGGTCCTGTCAATGGGTATATCTCTCTATGGTGTGCATTTATTTGATAATAAGCAGGAGTGGGGGGAGAAGATAAAAAGAGCTGACTGCGTTCATTGTGGAGTATTTTCTGCAGGCGGGGGATAGACTTAAATGAGAGCCAGCCAGGCTCTCTTGTGTGGGAACGGGTCTCGTCTGCTTAAGCCTGTCTGGAGGCAATCGATGGAAATTAGGCGACGCTAAAAGATCCACTTCCTGTGACTGATGTCAACGGCGGCGCTTGTCTCCCTTTGAAGGGAAATAAAGAGCAGGCAGAGGAGAGGGGGCGGGGGGGGGGGGCAGAAGGATTAATGGGGTTGGAGAAGGTGTGAGCTCACAGAGGTTGGGGTTGTGGGGTGGGGGGGGGGGCGCTCAGCAGGGCGGAGGGCATATACAATGCTTCGGCGGATTGAGGAGAAAAATATACGGGTCAGCTGCACCAGAGGAACGCTAGGTTGTAACAACATACACACACAGGGAGGGAGGGAGGGAGGGAGGGAGGGAGGGAGGGAGGGAGGGAGGGAGGGAGGGAGGGAGGGAGGGAGGGAGGGAGGGAGGGAGGGAGGGAGGGAGGGAGGGAGGGAGGGAGGGAGGGAGGGAGGGAGGGAGGGAGGGGTAGTTCACAGGAAGGAAGACTGCTCCTTGAAGATGCTTTTTACACATTTATATGTGCGCTGCTTCAAATGCTGCCTCCCTGTTAAAGAATTGATATGGCTCAAGATTTCTACTGTACACTATGTTCATTGTTAAAGAAGTGATAAAAATGAACATTTTGCAGGAGTGGAAACTTCAAATTGTATCTGGTGTGCTTGAGGTGATAGACTCTTTGTCTTGTTCTGCCAATGTATACATGTTCAAGGCACAAAACAGCTCTGACAAAGTCAGTAGTGCATTGTTGGTGAACAAATCTGGGCTACTGCATCAGTATAGACAGTGAGCATGATATAAAAAGAGTAGTTGGCAGGAGCAATAACAACAGAGGCAAGATGAGGGGATGTTGTGGGCGTCCTCTGTAGAGACGAGGTCAGGGGAGTGTGAGGTGAACCAGTCAGCCAGTCTCTCCTCCTCTTAGAGCAGGGAAGGACTTGAAGGCAGGCCTCAGGCGACAGAAGTCCCTACCCCCCCACCACCCCTCCCAACCCCCAACCACCACCCCCCCCACACACACACACACACTACCACCACCACCAACACATCCCCTACCGCCCCCCTCCCTGTAGAGAGCCAGAGCCCTGGGGAAGCCAGCCAGGGAAACAGGGAGGGAACCAGGGAGGGAAACAGGGAGGGAACCAGGGAGGGAACCAGGGAGGGGGAGGACAGCGTCTGGTGCTGGGGGGGGTTAACCTGAGAAAGGTAGGCAGGAATAAGCCTAGGGCCCAGGGGGGCTGACAGGGAAGGCGATCCCCAGCAGACCGCTCACTAATTGGTGCTGGCGCTCCAGCGAGGGAGCCTCTGCTGTGAGGACGGACGGACGGACAGACACAAGAAGGCGAGGGAGAGCCCGGGGGGTGGGGGGGAGGCACGAGGAGAGGCCGTGTAAAAATAGAGCGGGCAGATTAAGGAGCATCTGAAAGCGGAGCGGGGGATCGGAAAATCCTCAGCTTATGCCAGCCCTGTCCGCTCCTCGGGGGCACAGCCGGCCCTGGGCAGAGCGAGGGAGACGGAGCGAGGGAGACGGAGCGCGGGAGACGGAGCGCGGGGCGAGCACAGCCCGCTTCAGCAGGGCCAGGCCACATCTCATATCAGCAGTAGCACCTCCACCGCCTCTAGACATGGCTCTTGCTATATACACAATATATATATATATATACTTATTAGGTATAAACACTGTATGTAGTGTATAGATCATTCTGGGCGCGCTTCATTGTCTCAGTCACTCAAGCGCATAACCGTGAGCCACGTCAAGTGCACCCCAGTTACGGCCAAACCCTCTAACGCCACTGATCTCTGGCCCAGATCTGCTCTCGTCATTGCCCCCCCTCCCCCAAGCACCTCCACACCTCACAACCCCCCACTCAGGCCCCACCTCGACGGGTGGCATCCACCCTCCAACCCCGCCCCCAAGAAGCCTGGACGCGGCAGGTGGGGTGAGGAGACACCTGTGGGAGCCCACGCCTCTGTGGGAGCGAGCTGAGAAGCAGACCTCCCACCTGGCAGTGGGCCTCGGAGACAGCAGACGCCAGCCACCTCGCCTCCCAACTCGCCTCCAGGCACATGAGTGGAGGAGCCCGGCTAGGAGAGACAGCTTCGAGGGGGCGGGGGTGTGATCACTCAGGATGGGTGGAAAGCAAGTACACCAATAATGACACATATACGACTGTAGATACTGTGTATACGATTGGAATACAGTACACTGTTTAATTCTCCTGAGGTCTAATTGTTCACAGTGCTCGAGGGCATAAAAACGGAACCTACTGACACGGAGGTGTAAAACAACAATCCATCTGATCCCACACTAATCATATCTAATGATTTATCGACGCTGTACTTTAGAACCACGGAAACAAACCGTCTTTCAAACTGGTTTTGTAACGCTCCAAATGAATCCTGAATGTTTAGGGTACGTGATGTGAGGGGTCACTGATGGGGCTTTCATAACCTTTGTGTTTGCGAGAAGAGAAACTTGATATCTGCAATGAACCTCTAAGCCGACACTAGACAATAGAATGCTAGAAATAGCCGTCCTTATAGGAAAAGGTTGTGCAGTGCGGTCTGCTCTGAAGAACACATTCCTGGGATAAGAAGATTAGACCACTTCATTATGTCACGTAAAAAAAAAAAAAAGAATTTAAATGTGCGTTGGGACTTTTTCTTTTGTAAAAGGTTTGCAAATTCACACCTTCACACCTCCTCAGACTTGTCATTCCACTCATGTTAGTCAGGCACACACACACGAGAACACCAAAAACACACGTTTGATACTATGTGCATCAACGCGTCCGTGCGCACACAAAGAAACACACACATACTGATACACGCACACAAAGAAACACACACATACAGATACACGCACACAACAAACCCACACACATCTCACGCTCGTGCTCTGTTCGCCAGGCACTCTGGGCCTGCTCATTACTACAATGCCAAGCTACCAGTTGCTAAGGAGACCTGAGGGAGAGGGAGGGTTCCTGTTGCCATGGCAGCAAGGCTGCTTCCTGCCAACTGTCTTTCCCCATGAGACCTGACCATAGTAGACGGAGAGAAAGGGAGAGAGACAGGGGAGGAATACAGGGGAGAGAATGAAGTGAAGAAAGAGAGTTGGTTGGGGGTTCTGGTTAAGATGTTGAAAGGGAAAGACTTGTAAATACTGGCTGGAGGCTCGGCTTGTCAGAGAACTACACGCGGGGGGGGGGGGGGGGACGCTGAAATAATGTGCTAATAAATTGATGAGGTGAAAAGACAGAGAGCGAGGGACACAGTGAAAGGAGCTTTTGAAAGCCTCGGTGTATGTGTGTGTGTGTGTGTGTGTGAGAGACAGACAGAGAGAGAGACAGAGAGAGAGAGACAGCAGCTTTTCCATTGCCACGAATGCAGGGCCCACGCTCAGCGTCTCCCTGTGTCTCTGTGTTTGTCAACTGGTGACTGCACAACATGGCTGCCCACAACCAGAGCCAGGCGTTCAGAACGACAGAACATCCAGAACTAGTGCCCCCCCTCCCCGGCCATTCACCTCCCACAGTGCCATGTCCTGGAGTGAACCTCTGGGCTGCCAGGGAAACCAGATCTGACACAGTTTCAGAGCACCAATCGCACAACCTATCCGTCATGGAAAAGTCTGCCAGGGAGACTATGAGCGTCCGTAAAATAAGAGACACAGAGACACAGAGAGACAGAGAGACAGAGAGAAAAAGCAATAGACAGGAGACAGACAAGGACAGTAAGAGAGAGAGAGAGAGAGAGAGAGAGAGAGAGAGAGAGAGAGAGAGAGAGAGAGAGAGAGAGAGAGAGAGAGAGAGAGAGAGAGAGAGAGAGAGAGAGAGAGAGAGAGAGAGAGAGAGAGAGAGAGAGAGAAAGAAACATGGAAATGAGGAGACAGAGAGACAAATAGAGAGAGAAAAATTGAGAGAGAGAGAGAGAGAGAGAGAGAGAGAGAGAGAGAGAGAGAGAGAGAGACAGAAAGATGGTGAGAGCAATGAGTGAGGGGAGGAGACAGAGACCAAATGCAGAAGTCAGACAGAAAGACAGAAAAACAAACGTAGGGAAGGGGGGTGTGGTTCGTACAAGAGAAAGAGACTTTCTCAATCCCCAAATTAAAAGAAGCCTCATTGTTCTTCCTCGCCCATCCTTCTCTCTAACTTCACTGGGTTAGGGTCAGAAGTATTAAATTCTTCTTCTCACTGCCTACAACTATTTTCTACTATGAAGCAGGCTCAGCCTATTTAATGGGGAGTGTCTCCTAGTTGGACAGAGAACACGCATAATGAGGATGTGAGGGATGTATCCTTTAACAAACACTTTATTTTCTTTTATTTGTCTCGTTTCTGACTTAGCACTCCATAACCCTTAAACCATCCTACGTTGACAAATACGCGCTCACACGCAGTCACATACACGCACGCACGCCCACACGCACACACACACACACACACGCTCCCCCTTGGTTCCAGCCAATAGAGAGATCTCCCTCTCATTTTCCCACTGTCTCTTCTCTACTCTCTTCCCTCTCTCAGTCTGTCTGTTTCTCATTGCCAGGGAATGTGGCGTCTGTCTCGTTCTCACAGCCTCCAGGAAGCCATGGACACTGACTGCTCTGCCCAGGCCCCGGCCCAGGCCCCGGCCTCGGCCCCAGCCGCTGCACAGGCCTCACTTTCATGAATCTCTGCCCCCCCACCCCACCCCCCCGCTCACCCGTCTTCTCCGCCTCACATACAGACGTGCCTTTATTGACTTATTCATGCATGGGTTTGTTTCAAGGGTTGAGCTCCTGTCTGCCAGCCTGACAGACAACCCCCACCCTCCTCCCCCATCTCCAAATACCCCCTCCGCCCCCCCGGCCCCACCCTCCACACACACACAAACACAACCCCCCCCCCCCCCCCCCCCGGCCCCCAATCCCAGCATGGCACTAAAGGGGCTCAGGGTTCACTTGGGGTTCCTCTCCAGTTTCCCCTCCTCGTCATTCTCTCCTCCCCCTCTTCCATCTCTCTACATTCTATCCAGTTCTCTCTCATTCCCCTTCTCTCGCTCGCTCCTCTCCCCCCGCGTCTCAATGGGTAGGATCCAGTGAGAGGGAAGGTATGCCCACATTTCCTGGAACAAAGACAGCCCAATTAAGTCAGTTTGAGTTAGGGTCTGTGTGGCAAGGAAAAAGGAAACACAGAACGGGGAGAGAGAGACGGAGAGAGAGCGAGAAGAGAGGAGACAGTCTAACGAGAGAGAAGAGGGGGAAGAGCAGGAGAAGAGCGGAAGAGGAGTGCGAGTCACTTTGTAGCGGAAGCGGGTCGACTCGCTTCGTTTTTAGCTCCTCAATGGGAGACTATGAAATATTAATAAGCGCTCCAGCCATACACTTCAGAGGCCTATGGTAGAACTTAAAGTCTAATGAGAATCTCCTCATGAATTGCTAATGGAGATGCTGGAATGTGTGTTTTGTGAGTGTTTGTGTGTGTTCCAGTGTTCCAGTTTATGCGTGTTTGTGTGCTTGCATGCATGTGTTTGTGTGTGTGCATTTGTGTGTATGTGTGTCGGTCAGTTGGTAACAGAGGGGTGGAGCACAGCAACTCTTTCAAAAAGAAGAGAGGGAACTTCATTAGGGGCTGGTAGCCCCCCCCCCCCCCCCCTCACACTCTCACACTCTCACACACAGACACAGATAGACCATCTCAACAACATACTTTCCCTTGAAAAGCAACTGATAAATGTGGATGTCACATAAACAAGTTATACACTGCATGCCACATAAAACTACACTGAAACAGATGAAATCGAAATAAAAATGTACATATAACTGTGCTTATGGAAAATATCAAATCATTTAGATCAACAATCAATTAAATATTCTAAATCACAGTAGCACCACCATGTAAACTACGTTTCTTATGGAACCATTCTGTCTTTGTATCGGTACAGTAACTCAATGAGTGACCCAGTGTCTGTTAGACGTGTGGCTAATGCCAAGGGGAAGGGAGAGAAGGGAGAGGGGGGGAAGCCCTGCAGAGAGGAGCAGAGCAGAACACCTCCTGCCTCGCCTCACGTAACCCCTGCTGGCTAATGGCAGGGCTCCACGCTCAGGGGCCGTGGGCCGCGAGCGAGCCGGGAACACGGGCGGCCCTGAGGTACAGCGCTGCGTGAGAGCGCTGCTTAGTGACCTCATTTCTAACCACACTGGCACGACCCCCCACCCCACTTCCCCCTCCCCCCCAGCCCCCGTCGTCGTCGTCCAGAGGTGGAAAAAAAAAAGCACACAGGGAGATGGAGAGTACCTAGAACCAACACAGCACCTCCAGCACCCAGAGGAACTGGGAGCCCTGACGGGGCTGGGCCCCCTGGGGAGACGGCAGGACAACAACTGACACCCCGACGGGATGGAGAGACACAGAGAGAGGAGTGTGGTGCGAGGGAAGAGGGGACAGAGCGTGTGGATGCTCACGAAGGCATGCTCGAGCACGTGTCACCGGCTGCACATCGGCCGTGATTCGCCGCTCTCGATCGGCAGCGGGGGTTCACGTGGGGAGGGTTGAGGCGAGGCGTGCCATATGCGTGCCGAGAAATGCGGGAAACACATGGGATAAATGCGTCTCTGGGAATGTGTGGGAGGTGGGGTTCATTAACGGTAATGTGGATTTGTGTGTGTTGTGTGGGTGTGTGTATGTGGGTGGGGGTGGGGGGGGGGGGGTGGGGGGAGTGTGTGTTAGAGGGGTGAGGGTGGGGGTGGGGAGCCTTTCCGCCTGAGTGGGGCTGTCACTGGGTATCAGTCAGCCGGGCAACGGCAGGCGGTGCAGATCATTAGCAGAGACAGAGAGAGGGAAGGGGAGAGAGGGGAAAGAGAGAGGGGCGAAAAAAGAAAGAGGGAGCGGAGGGAGGGAGGGAGGGAGGGAGGGAGGGAGGGAGGGAGGGAGGGAGGGAGGGAGGGAGGGAGGGAGGGAGGGAGGGAGGGAGGGAGGGAGGGAGGGAGGGAGGGAGGGAGGGAGGGAGGGGCGCAGCGCCCCCCTTAATATCAGTCTTGAGAGAATGACCCGGACCGGCCTGCACAAAGCTCACGCAATCAGAACCCTCCGTCCTCTCCACCATCCCTGTCTCTCTCTCCCTACGCCACCATATCCTCCCCCACTCCCCATCTCCCGGTCTAACACCCTCTCCCTCCAGTACACGTTGCACTGGGTTAACAAGATACAGCCTGGCGGTTCGGAAATCTCACGCAGCCTGGTGGTCCTCAATCATATCAACAGCACTCAACCAGAGACTGTATATAGTAAGGAACACATTACAAAACCACCTCCTCCTCCCCCTCTCCCTCCTATCCCTCCTCCTCCTCTATCCAAGCTCCCTGTTCCTCCTTTCCCTCCGGCGACTCCTCCTCTTTCTTCTCCGCCTCCTCCTCCCACTTCTTCTCCTCCTCTCCCTCTCTCATGGGACCGCCTGGTGTCCTCTCTCATCTTGGCGTCCAGGCCCCCCTCTCCTCTGCCTGGTGTCCTCTCTCATCTTGGCGTCCAGGCCCCTCTCTCCTCCGCGTGGAGCTACTCTCCTCATCCCGGGCGTCAGTCGTAACTCATCTTTTAGTGCTGCGTTGTACGGTGACCACCCTCTGCTCAACAACACCGTTAAACGGACAGATTAATGCTACTATAAAATCTGCCGATGGGGTGCAGAGGCAGTCATCAAAACGGTATGTGTACAGACGATGGCATCAAGGTTTTGATGAAGTCAGGCTTTAGGTGAGAAAATTCATCATTCGCCAGAATGCAAGGCATTAGGTGAAGGAGGAAGGGCAGAAGGGAAGGAGACAGGCTGTGACCAAGGAGAGGAAGAGGAGGATAGGTGACAAAGAGGGGCGGGCAGGGGAGGGTGAAGGAGTTGTGTAACATTTTTTTTCCTTCGGGTCCATGTCAAGAGAAGTTTTTTCAATATTCAAATAGATTTTATATGATGTCCTTATTTTGTGAACAAAGAAACCTTAGAATCGACATATATTCATTTACCTTGTTACATAATAATGAAGCAATAATCAGTAATGCAAAAAATGTGTTCCAATGTCATTCCAATGAATCATGATACAATTCCAACATCATTACACACATGGTGCATATTCCGATTTAAAACAGTCACATCTGGGCCCTGACCAAGCTCATCACTGCATAAAACAAAGCCTTGAAATCTACAATCTAAAAAAAAAATAGATTTGGAAATATTCCAGATTACATCCCAAATCATATATCCATGTGACCAAATGCTTCTACTGTGGATTTAAGTGCAATTTAGTAGAGAAGCGGACCTAATCTAGAATGTTCATGAAGGCAGACTGGAAGCTTTTTATCTGAGCCTTCAAACGGCATCTAAAAAAGGAGAGAAAGAGAGGGCAGCACTCAAAGAGACGAAAGACGCCAGCGGTTAGATTACAGAGAGAGGAAGAGAAACAAAGGGGGAGAGACAGAGAGAGAGACATGAGAGACAGAGGGAGTCTGGGTTCAACCCAGGCTATCTGTCGTCTATGCCTCAGCCACCACATGGACAGAATGCTGAACGCAGAGTTTTGAATCCTGACCTACTTTCATCAAATTGACACAGAAATCCAAGCTGAGATGTCGTCTCCTGCTCCCAACCTCTACTTCCCCCCCCCTGGCCTGCCCTCACAGACACCCCAGGAGTCTCCACCTATTCCCATCAAGTCAATCGTTTTTATTGCAATCCCCAAAATATCGTCAATGATTTTAAAAAGACCCATGAATAAATCTGTGTCTTGAATGACTTCAGCTTCTCTGTTCAACGCACTTCAGGCTACAATTATAAGGTGTCAGAATGTTCCGTTGGACTAATGAATATTCATAAAGGCAAAATACTGTAGCTCCTTTATGGCCGTGGTAGACAACAGACATTTCGTTTTGTTTCCATTTATCTAGCTTGGCATCGTCATGAATTTGGCAGTCACAATCCTCACAAATGTGCCAACTTGTAAACATGCTCATCTGCTCCTGAAGTCTGAACGGCCAACCGACTCTAAGCTCAGGTCAAAATTGATTTCAGCATCACAAATATAATCTATAAAGTTTCCTTGGAATAGGAGTCCATAGCTTTTTTTCCCTTATTAGTATTAGTAATTAGTAATCAAATTTGAATTATAGAGCTGACTTGCGAGAAGGCTGGATTGTGTGCAACAATACTAAGCCCCGTCTGATTGATGTTGAACGTCACTTGAACATGAGAATACTTCATTGAGAATAATCAGCATTAATGGTGACAGATAATGGAGTAAACGAGTTAAGTGTCCCGCTAATGTGAGACGTTTCTCTTTCCTGACAATCAGGTCCATTATTTGCTTTCATGACATTTGAGCTTTTTAGGAAAGCAGGAACAGACTAGCAAACAACATCAATTGCCAGCTAAACTACTGGCAATTAAACGGTGAGATGAGATGTCTTTGGTTTAATACATTGCTCTGCCTGAGGGACATGGTCAAACCCAAGGATGAACCGTTCTGTGGTCAGCCCAGCGGTCAGCCCAGCGGTCAACCGTGTGGTTGGGGTAATGGACTAGCAATTGGAGGGCAAAAGTAGTCATCCCTCCATTCTACCGTCTCTCTATTTCTCCATCCCTACACTTTTTGATCCCTCTATACCCCCTTTCCATAAGCGTCCTTCCCTCCATTCCACCTTCCCTCCATCCCTCTATCTCTGCATCCCTCCATTCCACCTTCCCTCCATCCCTCTATCTCTGCATCCCTCCATTCCACCTTCCCTCCATCCCTCTATCTCTCCATCCCTCCATTCCACCTTCCCTCCATCCCTCTATCTCTCCATCCCTCCATTCCACCTTCCCTCCATTCCTCTATCTCTCCATCCCTCCATTCCACCTTCCCTCCATCCCTCTATCTCTGCATCCCTCCATTCCACCTTCCCTCCATCCCTCTATCTCTCCATCCCTCCACTGCTCCATCCTTCCATCTCTCCACCCCTCCATCTCTCCACCCCTCCAACCCTCCATCCTTCCATCCCTCCATCCAGTGGCATTAATCACAGACCTGCTGTCGTCTACTGATTACCTCCCATCAATCTTAGTTTTCAGGAGCCTCCGAAGGGAGAAGCCCCTTATGAAGATCTGATTAAAAATGTAAGTACCTCGTAATATAAGCACATGCCTGGCTTCTTTGTCAATATTCTTTAACACTCGCTAGCTTCAATAGGGATTCATCGACTGCACGCAAACAGGGCAGTTCACCGGTTATCACAGTGGTTGGCCCAGGCTCGAGCAGGCAGACGTGAGGCTGGGACAGAGATGTGCGGAAGTCATTTGGGGCTGAAGGAGACTGGAAGATGGGGGGGGGGCTGCTGGGAGAGATACACATCCTGTCTGCAATTAAGGTGAAATCAGAAGAAGAGGTCTGCTCTGCCTTGATAATGAGCCTCGTCTGAATTATTAACTAGAGCTGCACCCCCCCCCCCCCCCCGGACTTGCACTCCCATCAGGCACACACATACGTCCACACACACATGCATACACACACACAACCACACACACACGTACACACACACACATGCATACACACACACAACCACACACACACGTACACATTGTACACTGCACACTACAGCCTGGGTGAAACGTTTCATTTGACTGTGGCACTATAAAAACAATTGCAGAGGGACAACTAGGTAACTACCATTGCTGCACCATATACTTAAAACATAGACAGTAGCGTATTTAGGTTATTACTTATGTAGTTATAATCATAATATGTGTACTACTGCAGTTAAATTCTTAGTACTGCACTTTCATTTATTCTACTGTGTACTAATGCTGTTCCATTTATTCTACTGTGTACTAATGCTGTTCCATTTATTCTACTGTGTGTACTACTGCAGTTACATTCTTAATACTGTGTGTGCTACTGCTGTTCCATTTATTGTACTGTGTACTACTGCAGTTCTATTGACTCTACTGTGTGTACTAATTCAGTTACACTCGTAGAACATGCAAAGCGACTGGAGTGCAGAGCGACTGGAGTACAGACAAACCAGATGAACTCGCTCAGGTCACAGAACAACCGTAAGCAGGGGGACACATGCTGCAGGCTGGCCGGCCCACTCCCACTAGCAGCCAAACAGCACAGACACAGGAAGACTTGTCAGAACACCCTGGGGTCTGGAACTGGTCATAGGTATAGCTCAGCGGTAGAGCATTTGACTGCAGACCACGAGGTTGCAGGTTCAAAAAACTCCTAAATAAGCATGTTATTGTTATCAGAAACACACCAACGGTGGATGCTGTGCTTCCCTGGCTCTGGTTTTTATGACACAATGGGCAGCGGGCCCAAGCCCGGCCTGGCCCGCCCTGGCTGCGTGCGTCTGGACCCAGTTTTCACTGTGGAATTTCCGTCCCGTGGTTGCTCAACATCCTCCTCTGCGATCGCGCCCAACAATTTATTTTGATCGTGATTGAAGTGGGAGAGCTGAGAGAGGGAATATGGTGTTCTATTCCGGCATTATTCGTTTAAGCAGGGTGTACATGCCTTTTTACCCGCCCCCTCGCCCCTCCTCCTCCCCAGTCACCCCCCCCCCCACACACACACACACACCCCAGCCCCCACACCGTCAAGCAAGGTTTTGGCCACACTCAACCAAATTCTCAAGTGTCCCCAGTTCTCCGGCATTCAAACAGATCTGAAAGTCTGTGCTCCAAGCACCGACCGACAAGATCCCTGGAGAAAATCCCTACTGTCTCCACCCTAGGACCACCCTCCCCCCCCCCCCCCCCCCCCCGCCCCCCCAACCCCTAAACCACCATTGACAAGACCAAATGGCCATTCATTCCATTTCTTCCTCCTTCCCTCCTTCTACAGACAGATCTGACTAGGTCTACGGCAGCCCCCCCAGCCCCCCCAGCCCCCCCAGCCCCCCCAGCCCCCCCAGGCCAGTGCCAGGCCCCGCCAACTCGAGAGCTCCCCTCTCCTTCTGCTGCGCCTTTTGTGATAATAACAATAACAGAGGAGGCGCTGCGGAGGGCTTTCTGTTGAGCCCCCGCCATGCTGCCTGGCACGGGGAACCTCTAAGCCCATTTCCACCATCTCCAACCCAATTCCCCTTGGCCTCGGCTGGGGCCCCGGCATCGCAGGATGCATTAAGGCTGCTATCAATGTGCTCAGCGTCTGGGGCCACCGTCTCTCTCTCTCTCTCTCTTTCTCTTCATCTCTCTTGCTTTTTGCACTCAATTCAATTCAAAGGAACTTTATTGGCAGGACAAAATATAATAGGTTTTCTTCAAACATGTCTCTCTCTCGCCATTTGTGACTCTGTCTGTCTCTATTTCTCTGGTGCTTTTTTGGCCTCTTCTTTTCCCATTACTTTACTTGTCTTTCTATTTTCGGTGATACGATTCCCAGCTACGCAAAATGCACACTTGCCTTCGTGCACTTCTGGTGTGTATCAGAAGTAACAAGCTCATCAAATACAAGCAACATCAGATCTCTGCCTTCCTGCCTGCCTGCCTGCCTGCCTGCCTGCCTGCCTGCCTGCCTGCCTGCCTGCCTGCCTGCCTGCCTGCCTGCCTGCCTGCCTACCTGTCACTCGCTCCATGAGTATCAGTCTGTCTTAGACTATTGTCTGTCCACACACAGATGCAAGCAGTATCAAATACTATTCTATGCCATCTTTTTACTCCTCACATCAATGAGACATTCGATTCCGTTTTTTCTAGACCTGAGGAAAAACTGCACATCTTCAATGTACAAGTGCACATCGAATATGGTCAGAACAGCAAAGCACAAAGACAGAACCGCATGGTCAAATAAATCTAAATCTGGCTGTAGATGATACAATCATGATCGTGCATATGACTACACACACTAAAACCTGATACGTGTGTTTATGTGTGCGTGTGTGTTTGTATGTACTTGTGCATCTTTTGTGTGTACCTTTGTACCTTTGTGTGTGTGTGCGTCCAATAAAACTCCCTTGGGCCCGGTCGCCATGAGTACCAGAGTGCGGTCAGGACTGGACCTTCCCAGAAAACACACTAGTATTAATAGTCTCTATCTGTGGATCTGTTTCAGTCTGGGAGACCAAAAGGCTCCACAGCCAAGACAATGACAGCGCAGAGCCCAGCAGCTGAGTCTACCACCAGCTTTAAGACAGTATTGAGCAACACCTCGTTAAGACTGCTTTTCATATACGCAGCCCACTGGATGTGATTCTCCTCCCCCTTTTACATCCATCCATCTATCTACTGCCCTCATTCAATTTCATCAGCAGCTACTGATGTGCAATTTCAAAGAGAAGGCAACTAGCTATTCAAATGTACATGTTGTAACTGTGTGTGTGTGTGTGTGTGTGTAAGAGTGTGTAAGTGTGTGTCTGTGTGCTTAAAATCGTATTAAAACCGGTGCCAACTGTTACAGCCCAACATGTGCGTGCATGTGAGTCTGTTTTTAAGAGTGTTTTTATGATTGAATCAAGTTGTTTTTGCCTAACTTGGTGCCTTCCAGCCAATCAGAGCTGTGCCAAACCAGCCAATCAAAGCGTCAACACAAAGCCCTATGGAGGAATTTGAGCTGACATCCAGCTGGGCATCCCTGGGCAGCACAAACAAGGCCTCAGGAATTAAGCCCCTTTTAAATCCAATTTTAAACCTAACCATAAAGATTGGAGTATTGCTATTCCATGTACTTATGCCTAAATGAAATGGTCATTTCAACAAGAATAATCTCTCTCTTAATACGGCACTCTTCTCCAAATGTTATGAAGCTGGTATTTCAAGTTAAAGAGATGCCAGGAAATAAAGGGAGGCTATTTTAGACAACAGAAAACATCTGTGAAGAAAAGTACATCATGATTTAAAGGACAGTTGATAAAATGTGAGAAAAGGGACTGAACTTAAAACAACCCTTGAGGAAGCTTAAGCCTGCTCACAGTTTCTGCATGTGATGCAGATGGAACCTCAGACATGACATGTAAACTTGTTCCTCTTTCTATCCACTTGGACAGATTTGTGAATATAATCAACACTGTGTAGGTTTGAGGGTCCTCAGTAGGGACCAATGTCAAGAGACCATTGAAACATCCACACGTTTCATTGGCGGCTGGGCAGAGGTAGTTTTACCATGTAGGGTGATCATTTTTTTGGTCCCCACCAATGTTCAAACCAAACCTAGGCCTTTGTCAACAAAAATGGCATATTCTGTTGTACTATTCACGTTGGACTAATCTCCATGATGATCTGAAAACACACAATACCATTAGAAATCTATAGGTCTTACAAGGGCATGACACAAAAGCCTGCTCATCAAGACAGCTCGGTTTTCTTTTGTAAAGAATAGTGGGTATTCATGTTTCTTTTGTTGGAGTTAAGGGACAAAATAATTCGCATTTAGACTCAACCACGGAGAGACACCACGGACAAAACAATAGGCTATCGAGAATTATGGTTGAATAACATGGATTTTATCAATTTATTACATTAACATTATCTTCTTTTCCATTTAAATTATAATCTACAGTAGTATCTGTTTGTTGACTCTGTTATAGTCGCATATGTATTGTCCCTCTGCCGTTGCCGTTGTCAAAACCGCCAATTGCACAGCCTGTGCGTAATTTTACGCGCGCGCAATGGATAGAAGGGGCGGGCTCGGCTTGTCCACAGAGGGTTAATCCAGAGTCAAGAGCCGTCTGTGACGCTGAACCTAAGGAATTGTAGAAATGACCGGGGACGCACTTGTGTCCCCCGTATGACCCGTTTTTCCAACTTCTAAGCAGATGCTGCCACACAACTTGGACATAAATACGTCTGACATAGCCTAGCATGTGAAATGGACATTGCAACGGCGCATTGTGTAAGATTATCTAAGAGTGAGCTGATCAGGGCGTTTACAATTGAACGGATTTGTCTTGCTATACACAAGCCACAAACCCAAATACGATGAACCCAGTGAACCCCTTTCCGCCTCCTTTCTACACATTGCATCGCGGAGTGTGGTAAACTATAGGCAGCGACATGCTAAAACCTGACATTATAACATCGCAAGCATTATTGAGAACCAGCTGATATTTGGTAATTCTGGATGACTATTAACTCATTGTTAGGAGCACGAATGTTGTGTGAATAAACAATTGAAAAAAGATTACTATAGCGTTCTTATATCAAGTGACCGTACCTTCCACCCAGCTGAACTATTGCTGTCACCTTTATCCTTGAAATAAGGGACAAAGCGCACCATCCAATCGTAAATCTGTGACAAAGTAAGTCTCTTCTCGGGCGTACTTTCAATGGCACGCGTGATGAGATCCGCGTATGACTGGTTTCCCCATGCGTTCCGCCGGGAGGACTTAGATTTGCGCAGCTGGCCGGCGACATCAAGCGCTGCCCCGGACATACACGTAGGAGCAGCGGCGATAGGGGCTGGGGCGCCGGCTGGATGTTTTATCTCTGTCGGCGCACCACCTCTTCTACATGTAGGAACGTTGTACTGCTCCAATTTAACAGATGCCAGGGGTAGACCTCGATTGGCCTCCTCTCCCCCAGGAAAATCCTCTGGACACGGTAGCGGCCAGGTGCACGAGCGAGGTCGGCCCTGAGGTTCGAATTCCGAATCGATTTCAACCTGATGCGCATCCATTCCGTTGTTCTCCATCATCAGCATGGTCCTGAATAACGCCGAACCGGCAAGGTCACTGTAGAAAACCTGTATAAATCCTACAACAGCTTGAGAGTTCTTCAAATACCCAAACTGTCTTTTCTAACAGCAAACGCTATTGTCTGAAACAAAAATATGAACCAATATCAAAAAGCCGGGTGCGGCGTGGAAAATGATCATTCTGCACGACCACATGCAGCATCAGAATACACCAACAACATGTATCCGTGGCATCAACAAAAATACAAGTCTCTCTTCCATGTTAATTGGCAGATAGTACAACACGTTGAGGAACGCACGCAAGTCCGGGTGACGGTTAAAAATCCATTCTGAGATCCTGCATAGGCTACTTCAGCACCGCGGACTTGGTAATGTGCACCCTGTGATCGTTCCGTTGCAGCAACAGTTGATTTCTTTGACAGACGGGTTGACAAGCGACTGTGCCAAGAGGCTTGAAATAATATCGAATCAACCCCCAAATTACAGCCACATAAATTTACTTTAGTTTCCGAGGGTCTGTTCACAGTTTCTGTCGTCTGGTATCTCCGTCCTCTGCAGATTTGTGACCGGCTTCACACGCAAGCGCTCACGCGAACACACTCATAACTGATAGTAACACACTGCGAGTGCAATTACTCCCTTAAAATAGGACCTCATGAATCATTTATAAAGCCGCAGAATTCCAGACGAAAAAGCCTCGCGGCTTTTGTTGCATTCCCTGCCTTCCCTTCTACACCGAAGACGCCCTGTCATGTGTTTCCCAACCTCTGTTTCGTTAGATTGTCAGAAAACGTTCGTTCTACAGTTGTACACCCCTGTCTCTCAGCATCAAGCGACTACATTGTAGCGTGGAATAAGTGCTGCTAACACATAATTGGACGACGCTTGGATCAAGTCACACCCTCTAGAACAGGTTTAGAGCGAAAGGGAATATCTCATCTTTCCCACCTTCCACATGGAAGCCAAACTGAGCTGAAAAAATATTACATTAAATATATGATCTAGTATTGTTTTATGTTTTGGTTTTAAGTATTTCATGTGTTTCTGTCGAAATCATATGTTAGCCTACATGTATTTTAAGGTAACCAAATTAAAACATTAAATATAGCTACAAGCAAAATTTATTAATACTTGGCAAACAACAACAGGCTCTCTGGAGATCTGAACTCAAGAGCATTTGGTTGCAAGTCAGCCTCTCTATCATCTCTGCTGCACATCAACTGTTGAATTTTTATGAATAGAAAGGGCACACTATCAGCTTTGGTCAACTTTGGACAAAGTTTAGGCAGTGAAATTGTGCATGGTACTTCAGAATGATGTCATCTGGAAGCCTGTAAGGTTTGAAATATCATCAGTCAAAAGGACATTTGCGTAATTGTCACAGACAATGTAGACATTGAATTCAGCCATATTGTCTTGTATTCAATTTAGCTAAATATTGCTTTGAAAGACATGTATCTCACATATCTACAACAAATGTAGGTTTTCTACACACATGATGGAAGAAATACGATGCGCTGGCTATATGAAGCGTCATCTTATGTACAAAGCATGAGTTAAAAAGAGCCAGATCTAGTTCTGGCACTTCTTGTGTGGTAATCCCCTCAGAATGAAAAATTACTGTTCCTATTATGACTAAACAGCTAGACATCTAATGTGGGTACCTGGCTTCCTGTTTCCCTAAACTGATAATCATGACATGCCTGGTGTCTGCAGCTGGATTTGAACCTATGACCTTACACTTAACAATACACCGTCTCCACCCATTAGATATCCTCTGTGTTGGAAAATGCTGCTTTCAGTTACTGTATTAAAAAACTAAGCCGTTTCTCCTGTGGCAAGCATTGTTAGATTTGGCCCAAGTTTAAACAGCTGTAATTCAGTCATATTTTGACATATCAAAGTGAAATTGTGCATGGTACTTCGGAGTGATGTCATCTTGAAGCCGATTAGGTTTGAAAAATCCCCCATGACATTTGATTTATTGACACAAAGATATTGAGGTAATGTGGACATTTACATAAATACACCTATCTCATCCTACCGGAGGAACTCTAATAATTGGAATACAATCAAAAACAATAGGTTTCCTCCTAGAGGAACCCTTAATACCATCAAAAACAATAGGTTTCCTCCTACCAGAGAAACCCTTCCATTCCTCACTCAAATATGTCCTTCTCAATGTTTTTGGAAAGGAAAAGAAAAGCTACAGTGTTCTCTTCATTTTTCCAGGGTTGTAATATCAAAAGAATGACCAGTGTACAGAAGGCTGACTTTATGTCCAGCTATAGTATCAAATGAATGCCTGTGTACAGTAGGCTGACTTTTTGTCCAGATATACAGCTCTGGACTCCATAGTTGATGTGTTGAATATAACTGATAATAATTTCATTTATAGTAGTAGTAGGTAGACTAATGGGCCAGACAGTGTATCTATTGGAGGCAATGCTATTTCAATTCAATTAGGTTATACTGTCAACCCTTTGAAAAAGTAATTGGCTTGCAGCTTCATGTCAGGCCATTCTCTGTAGGATTGTTCTCTCTCAGCAGAGAAGGGAGAGGCAGTTGTGAATGTCACACTCAATTGGTGCCGGATTGCCGGTCGGTGGACCACGCACGCCTATCCAGTCACCACGGGAGGGGGATATTGCACACTTCCTTTTTATTGGCACCAGCAACACAATCCGATCTGCATCACCCTGGTTTGATTATGCATGAGTATCCACATCTTTTCCACCCTGAAATCTGAGTCATATTGGCCCCCTCCCCATTTTATTCATCCAGAAGAACAAGTGCTTTCTAACGTTGTGTTTTGGGTTGTAATTTTAGGTGAAAAATCCCCTGCTGGTGAAGTTAGGCTGAGCAACAGGCTTTCAGCTGGTTGTCAATGACGACCCAAACATGTCCTCAAATGCTCTCTAGTGGAATGCTTTCCTCCTGACTAATACATATCTAATATATGACTAATATATCTCAAGACAAGGGGGCCTGCGATAGCCTACAGAAAGAGAAAAGAGAGAGAAAATGAGACAAGAGAGAGAGAGAGAGAGAGAGAGAGAGAGAGAGAGAGAGAGAAAGAGAGAGAGAGAGAGGAAAGGTATGGAGTGCAAGAGAGAAAGGGGGGAAAGAGGAGGGAGAGAGAATTCGAGAAAAGTGGAGACATGCTGTAAATAAGAACAAACGGAGGGAAAATGCAAACCACATGGCACTGCGGTTCCGAGGGGAGATTTTTTATGCACCGCAGTGAAGTTGTAACAGGAATGCGGTGTTACTCCTATCCTATGGAATGAAAACACCAACTCCGTGCCAGCCCAACGGATGTCATGTTCTGGTGTGGCCTAGTCATCTCATCAACACCAGAGCTGGCCCTGAGCCTTTGACAGACATATACTGTAATTATGAAAGTCTGAAAGTCCCTACAGCACAAAGAGGTCCACCTCTCCCATTAGGTAATGCCAGCCGAATACAGTGTTCCCAGTCTCATCTCCTCCAGGCTTGATTATTAAATCTAGCTGTAGATAATGATGATCCCATGAAGTATTGAAACTCCATAAGAAGATCACTCATGTTTTAGACAGAAAGCCTGGCCTAAAGGCCATGCCCGTGTTGTTCCTGTAGGTCTAATATAGTGTCTCGTCAAACAAGCCTGCAGTGAGTTTGAGGACAAGCACTCAGTTGATAATGATTGCGTTTTCAACTTTATGTATCAGCCAGCCAGCCAGCCAGGGTTATTGATGTGGTTTGGACTGGTGTGGAGGGGCACTCCTTGACTTGAGGGCTCACCATCCTCAATGTTACATACACTGATGGAATGCAACATACTGTATACTGCTGAATGATGGTTGACTGCTACAAACACTGGCATTTGTACAGCATGTTGCTACCCCATGACTGATTTACCATATACCCAACACACTCCTAAATAGCCATAATTTGGTTATGGAAAAAGATACTAAGTTGATATATGTATAATAATATAGGTTTCAGTATACTGTATGTTATGGAAAACATGCTGTAAATGTAAACCGGTTTGGGGCGTTTGTCATCAGAGTTGTTTGGGTTCCAGACTGAAGCTATTTGGAATTATTGGATAGTTGTTGTTTAGTTGTTATGGAAAAGTTGTAGTTCAGCTTTGAGATCCATCCCTTCTGCTTCCCTATCCATCCATCCCTTCCTTTAGCCATCCCTTCCAACACAGCTCACTGCAGTTACATAATAGTGCCGTAAGACTTGTGTGTGACAGGCCTGGGTGTGTGTGGAAACTGGGGCCTCTCTCTGAGCCTGGGCTACAGCCAAGCAAGTGGCCGCTCAACGTCACCAAACCCTTCTCTCACTCGTCTCTCTCACTCATTCCCTTTCTTTCTTTCTTTGTCTCTCTTGAACTGTCTGTCTATCTTTAATTCTTTCTCCCTCTCTAACGTTTTCTCTCTGTGTCTCTGTGTCTCTGTGTCTCTCTCTCTCTCTCTCTCTCTCTCTCTCTCTCTCTCTCTCTCTCTCTCTCTCTTGGTTTTAGTAGACTTTCCAGAGACAACAAGCTGCATTTTACTCCCTGAGTACTGGCAGTACTTGCTGCCTTATCTAATATATCCTTGCATCCACTCCTCTGCTCTTTACAGGTCTAAACTACAACACTGAACTATGTCTGCCCACAAGTCCTGTGATAAATCCAAAAGGGGTATTAATAACAGTTAAAGAATCCCCCTTCATCACAATGATGTGTTCAATGGTAAAATAGTCCCATCAGAGACAGAGACACACTTCCCTCTGCTAGACCTGACTTTAAGAGGTTTAGCTAACGGGATACGACACCTCCCGTTAATCCTATTTCGGATTGCACCCTCAACCGTGAAATCCACTCACAAGGGAAGGAATACACCGAGATGCAGTGCAGAGGTGCTGCGAAGATAATCTTCCCCTGTCACTTTTTTCTGCACTGGATTTGAAGAAACAAAAAGGAAGTGGTTTAATTAAAAGCATGTTGATGAATGCAAGCATGGGGTACGGACATAAAACCCAGCTTACTTTGTAGACAATAAACAGAACCCCAATGACGTTGCAAGGCAACACCAAACACACAACAAAATGTTGAACGCATGTCCATGAACCTTGGCATTACCCAGGCTTCAGGAGACTCAAACATACCGATCTCAATCCTTATAAAACATCACAGCCATCATGAGTTCTCATGCTCTGAGTCAACCCCATTTTTATGGCTTTCTGACCTAACAGTGATCCCGTATTCAACATATTGGTCTGGACCAC
Organism: Osmerus mordax; assembly: GCF_038355195.1. Classification (NCBI taxonomy): domain Eukaryota; kingdom Metazoa; phylum Chordata; class Actinopteri; order Osmeriformes; family Osmeridae; genus Osmerus; species Osmerus mordax. Next base: position 9,077,102 of record NC_090067.1, read on the forward strand.
AGTGAGCACTTGGGTTGACCACCACAACCAAGTCCACAGGGTGGAGTTTAGCACAAATGATGATGCCTCCCAGAGGCTTTAAAGAAGCTAGATGATGCTATGACAATGGAACTCTGAAGTAGGGATAGGGATTTGGTGCAAGGTAGGGTGCGGTGGGGTGGGAAGGGGTCAGACATCAGACAGTAGAATGTTGTGTGTGACAGGGTGGCAGGAGGGCGGAGGGTAGAGGAGTGTGTCACTGTCACCAGGTGCTTTCCCTCCTGTCGCTCCGCATCTGAGAGTTCTGCCTGGCTGCTCCCTCTGACACGCCACCACGTTGATCAAGGAGGACGGGCCTCCGACACCAACCCACCCCACCACCCCCCTTTCACTCAACTGTCACGTGAGGTCACCTGCCCTACTCCAGTCTGCAAGGCCACTGTTGCTGAGCACGAACACTGCATACGTAAACACACCTTGTTTTGATGGGGACAACTGGAACTGGAGCTTACTGTTCGGTTAGATATTCCCTGAGAAATACCATTTCACTCTTGTTTACAAGTTGGCAGGCGATGTGGATACACTAGAAATAATATGACAGTCAATTTAATTCCTTTATAAATTCTATTATCTTGGTGGTCATGGGTTAACACTGGGGAGAGAAAATGGAGGAATAAAAAAAAAAAACTTGGATTAGAGTGAAAAAATGAGGGAGTTCAGAGGGTCGTATATCATTAAGCAATTGAGAAAGTTAATTAGGCAGCTCTGATAATTATTGCCATGGCAACCTGAGCGCACTCATGCAGATTTGATTAACGAGGTGCCGTCTTTGTACACTGGCGAGACAGAGAAGCCTGCGAAGTACCACAGGGACTCCTACTGGCGAAAAAGGTGTACTGCAGGTTACATTCCCAATGCTTACAGCTTTTTTGAACTTGATGAAAGCTCCAGTCTGAATTTGCTTCTCTACTTCCAAATGTAGAATATCAAAATTACAATCTTGACTCTTAGGCCTAATTCTACATAGCAATGAGAATGAATAAAAGCAACCGCAATGAGATTCATTTCGACCTTAATGTTCACCTGGTAATAGCTTACTACAATTTCCAGCAGCTACTAAAACAAAAATTCGCAGGGTGGAGGTAATTTGAGCAGATTTATGAGATAGATTTACAAAGTGTGTGTCATTGAAGGCAAGATGTTTCTAGAGTAAGCACAGCTCAAACAACAACACATTGCCCTCTGGTGGAATACACCTCCATGACTATAATGTTGGTTCATACTATTGACGTAAAATGGCTATAAACTCCTTTGGATATCGAGATACTAGGTGAGTGTAGAAATGGTTAGTAAATAACCAAGCTGTTTAGGGAACTCACACCTATTCCCAAATCTAACTCGGAAACGAGAAGGCTGAGAGAACAAAGCAATTTTGAAGGAACAATAGCATAAATGAAAATTCAGACGGTAAAATATGGGTTGAAACATATTTAGGGAGGAACTCATCACCTTGGGAAGTAACTGACACATTTGGCATGTGTTTAGAACCCACTATCAAATTCAGTTTGCTCCGATATCACTTAATTAGCACTGTCGAGAGCTTTCTTCGTCGATGCCATGGTTGGCAGTAAAACGGCAAAAGTGGAGACATGAAAGTGAAGAAGAGACTCAGCGGGAGATCTCCCCAGGGACAAGCTACTCCTCCGCCACTTCATCTAACACACAGCGAAGCGAAAAAGGTATGGATTACTGTTTATTATACAAATATCAAATAGATATGAATGCTAATAACCAGCCTGTCGTTTCAAACAACTTTCTCTTCTTGTCACACTCACACATAACTGACATTCATTACTGTTTTAACTGTCAAGCCCAAGTATAAAAATAGAAATAAACATTAACATGAACTGGCTCATAAATAATGTTTTCTTTTATTGAGTTGCTTTAAAGACAATTTGCACTCGCAGTTCATGGTCTTGTCTTAATATATTACTGCTATGTATGCCTTGCAGTCTTTTTGATTCGGGCTTTTTGTATAACTGTGCAGGACCATGGGTCTTAGTGAAAATGGACCAGGAATATAAACACAGAATAATATCATACAGTGAAAGGTCGGCAGAAGGACACAAAAAAGAATGCAGGGATCAAAACTGTAGAATTTCTTTCCTTTAGGAAAAGTATTAGTATTGATCCTACTCCAACTAGTACAATTATATACCGTCCAATGTAAAAATAATTTAAATGATGTCAAGTCACCATGTTAAATAAGCAATAAAAAAATAAATGTTAAAGACAAACAAACAAAAGCAAACAATATATTATTCGTACAAATCTTCAAAACATTATGGTCACAGCTTAGTCAACAAGTCTTAAGGGTGTGTCCAAGTGCCCCTTATGTTACACATAATAGCCCCTCCCACTACACTGTCCAGGACGGGGCTATATCAGCAGAGATGGGGTGGGCTTCTTCCCAGGCCACGCTTCCTTGGCATATTTCTTCTTGCGCGGCTCGTTTAGAGGTTCAGCTGTGTAAGGTCCTGGTGCAGGGATGGGGTTGAGAGTGACAAGAGGCTGTGCCGAGGTAGGGGTCAGGTCCACCTCCGGGGCAGGGTTAGGGAAGGGCAGGGGGAGGCCCCCCAAAATGGTGGTTCCTCCCTGGGCTCCAGCTGGGTGGGTCACGGCCTCATGACTGGTGGGTGGAAGATCTCCATATAGACCCCCACTGAAGGGGAAGTTCTGCACTCTTCGTGCCACAGTGTCATCCAGGCTCAAAGCAGCATGCCCCTCCATCTTCCTTTTCTGTGGATGTGAGAATTTGACAGGAAACAAACACCATAAGACGCTTCATCACTTGCCTTTACGATCCAGAAGAGATTACAAAACTGAAGAGATTGAATCAATGATGACCTTGATGGGGACAACAGCGGTCTGGATCATGTTCCTGAAGCGCCCTACTGACGGGTCGACATCCTCTGTAAGGTCAGGGAAACAAGAGGAAGTGAATGTGACTACACCAAAAAACAAGTGTAGGCAAGAGAACAGCAGAATTTGGAAATGCATGAAGATTGTGTGTGTGTGTGTGTGCGTGCACAAGCACCTGGGTTGATGACCTCCTCTTCTTCACTGAAGGACACCCGGGAGCTTCTCCTCTTCCTCTTGGGTCTCTGGATGTCCAGGTTGCCCTCCTCGATAGTGAGAGTAGAGATGCGCTTGTTGTGGGCTGTGTTAAACTCTGTCAGATTCTGTCTCAGGAACACATGTACAGCATAGGCACTGTTCAAATCAGCTCCATACAGGGAAGTCATCAATTAACGCCAAACATCAGGTTTCCTAATTCATGAAGAAAATGAGTCGCTCTCCAATGCACACCTCCAGTTCGGTTTCCTCCTCAGGCAGTCCCAGCAAGCCTTTCAGCTCCTCATCCTCGCCAGCCTTGGCCTCCCCTGGCACGGTACTGGCCTGGGTCTGGGGCTTCTCCCTCAAGGTGTAGACACGCGTGGATGCCCCAAATGACATGGTGGAGTCGATGGGTACCTGCTGGGGCTTGTGGGGCTCCAGACGGATGCGTCCTAGAAAGGTCCCATGAGCTGAGCAATGACAAAGACTGTCTTCAGTTCAGCTTTCAGTTGAATAGCCCATGCCTGGCATCTATAGGACTGACACGGCAAAAGCTACAAATACATTTGTATTTGGCCTCTAAATAAAGCACAACTTGTTAATACAGTTCATAAAACAAATACAATAACACAGACCTCACAGACGCTTTTATTCTGTCAGTGAGTTTAACTATTGACTCACTGCTGTTGAGGTCGATAAGGAAGACCCTCTTGAGGTGCCTGTGGTAGACTAGCGCTGAGTGGACTCGAGAACAAGACTGGTGGTCTATCGTGAAGTCACACATGTCCGGGTTTCTTCCAAACAGGTAGTATTTCTTCTCATCAATGATTAGCTTCTGAAGAGGGATGTAATAAACAAAGCACCATGTTCATAATAGCCTTATGACATTTAGTCATTTAGCAGACGCTCTTATCCAGAGCGACTTTACAGTAAGTACAGGGACATTCCCCCGAGGCAAGTAGGGTGAAGTGCCTTGCCCATGGACACAACATCATTTGGCACAGCTGGGAATCGAACTGGCAACCTTCTGATTACTAGCCCGATTCCCTAACCGCTCAGCCACCTGACTCCCTTATATGATATTGGGGAGTAAGACATCTAACTAGGGGAAGATGCGGGGTAGTTCCTGCCATCTTTGGAATGCGAGAGCTCACTGGGTTCAGGGGACACTGAGACTAGCCCTCTCCATTTGTGTATATGGGTCGGAGAGGAGTTACCATGCATGGGTGCTGCATAGGAGGTGGATGACGTGAGGTAAAACTGTGAACAAGCCCCATCCCCTCCATCTCCCCTCCTCACCCAAACCCAGGATGCATTAATATTAATTTTAAAAGGCTACTCTAACCATCATAGATCTCTGTGTAGATAAACTCTGCCCACCTATGGGGGCTGGTTCATATACTCATTTCCAGAGGGTCATCATGCCCTTACCTCCACCAGTTTGTCTCCCTTCACCACATCCAGATGAAGTCCTGGAGGAGGTTTCCCTGCCCTGATTAAACACACATGATTAAACCAGCAAGGCTGTCATGCCTGTGCCATATTGCTCAGTTTATCAAGGTATATGTGCCTTGGGAGGAGATAAACCCATCTGCCAAGAACGCACAGGAGTTGCCGACTGAAGTGAAGCTGGGAGTCACGTATGGGTGTAAGAGCAGGGCTAATGCATTCAGAAATATTACCAGGTTGGCATGCAGCTAGCTTACGACAAAGGGAATAGAGATCTTTATTCAGCTTGGAGAGATTGGGACGGAATACCAATGCTAACTTTGGGTGGCCAGCTCTCAATCATGCTGTATTCACTTCCAGAATACACCGTAGCTAGCTAGCTAGCTTTGACTGATCAGGTTTCGCTAGCATATGGCTAGAAGGTATACATCGAACAGCTTTTGGCAATGTTTTATTTTTTGCCAACAGCATGAAGCTACCGATTCACACCATAATGCATGCTTTAGATATGTCAATGTCAAAAATACTCATGAGACGCCACAGAGCTTACCATGACGGGCAGTCAAAAGTAGGTGTGTTTGTGCTTGCTGCCATCTTTCAGTAACTACTACTGAATGCTGGGAGATTGAGGAATCCAAGGAAATTCTATGCAATCTGGGAGTCGTAGTTTTCTATCCTTTTTTTTTACATTGGCTAAAGTGTTAATTAACCTCTTAATCACTGTCTTTTGTAAAACGGACCATGGGCAATATAGAAAAAGAACAGGAGACACTTGATGATTCAGCTTCTTTCATTGCATAACAATTATAAATCAGGAATCTAAACATCATAAGTGACCTTACAACTTAAATATAATACAAAATAAAATAAGTATTCTGATATGTCATGCGTAATTTCTTCTTCATTACTTCAGCCACTGTTTTCTATGGCCTTGAAGTGCTCCTCATCAATAGTAGAGAATACGTGACCTTCGTTCAGCAGAAACTTCAAAGCAAGCCTGTATTGAGGATAAAGCATTTTGAGTCTGAGTCACTAGCATAGAGAGAGAAAGGAGATGGAGTTGGAGCAAATACCTGATAACGCTCATGCTAAGGTACCCAAGTCTCCTCGAAAGGTCCTGTAAACTGATGCCTTCACGGGCTACGCAGCACTTTACCATGTTCAAAACCTTTTCAGGACACAAGTTCATAGTACTTAGTGACACACTGCAACTTAAATTACTACAAAAAATTGGTAAAATCAGTCAGCTGGGGTCACTTTAACATTTCCAATCACAGCGACCTGGTTCTGACGGGTGGTTAAGCCACATGTCTCTGTGTGGGCAGCAGAGTGTCCTCCAACCAAGCTGCGCTGGTTCACCCCAGACACAGCATAGTCAGCACTGGAATTCAGCTCATCACCCACCCGGTTCTAGAAATGGAACCAAAAAATGTAACTTGGGGAAAATGTCACAGAAGCCGTGAGGAAATATAGCGGATATAGGAATAAACCTCACCACATGATAAGCGATGCCTCCAAGTTGCATGTGGGCATGCACTACCTCCATCATGTGGGAAGTGATCTGATTCATGTCTTGAAGACGACGTATATTAGCGGCTACTAAAGACCTCCGACCCTAATTCACACATTTAAGGACATCTTTTAGGAGGACAACTAGAGTGTACATTTCCTCTCACCAACTGAGAACATCTACCTGAAAGGTACGTAGGGTTCCTGAGACTTTCACATATGTTCCTGGAAGAACCATTGCCTCCTCCACATATGGGTTCTTAAGGAGATCAATAAATGGGGACAGAGTAAACCAACTCAAGGTTAAAAAGGTGTAATTTACTTATGTCCATGCCTTTTAATTGAGAATTCAGGAGAACATGTTAAGACTCTCCTTGGTCAATAACTGACCTCAGTGTCTGCCCACAGCTTTACATTCATAGGTGGCCCAGACATGTCATCCATTGAGTATAAGATGCTGGTGGTAGAAGAAAGAGTTCTCCTTATGATACCCACCAGAGATACCTGCTCAGAAGGTAACACACTATATAAAGCATTGTTTAAATAGCTATATCATCAAGACATAGCTGGCTACAAGAGGGTAGAAATAGAACAAAAATCCAGCCAGATCTAATTAGTTCTTAGAAAGTATAAAGAGGGACAGAGACACCTTGATGTTTGATAGAACTCGATGAGAACAGCTCCCGCTCTCTCCACTGTCTGCACACAAAGTTGAGCTAAATTCTAATTCACTTAGTGTCTATGCTACAAATGGGACAGACTGTACCTGGTTAATTTCAGTGTCTCCAATTGTAAAGACATTGTTGGACTCCGAGGCTGACAAGAGCTGAGACACTGTGCACGGCAGAATCTGAAGGGCAGCCCGGCTCTGTGAAAAGATCCATGACAAGCAGGTCACATTTACATGTACACAAACCCCAACCCATGTTCCGAAAGGAACCATGGCTTTATAAAAAGGTTTCCTAAAATCCAAAGGAAATATCATAGTACCATAGCTGCTGGGAGAAGTAACATGATGGAACTCACACACCTTTGTGTTCACCCTGGTTTGAAAGCGGGTGAAACCACCTTGGGACTGGTTGTACCCATGTCCCTTTCCAGAGTAGCTGTAACCTTTTGGAAGACAAGTTCATTGTAGGATGTGACTCTGCATGCTACAATTAGAATGGCCTGTCCAGCATAGAAGTACTATTGCTGAAGAATTGTACAACATTTCACTTTAGCAAAAAACAACCTCACCCGGTATCATATAATACTAATTTGAATACTAATTTAAAACTCACTGTTGTTCAACATTTTAACTGCTTTGAAACTGGATCAACAATCCAATCCAAGTTGGATGTCAACCGTCAATGAAGGATATTCACCGTGTTTAATTGGTATTTTCAGTACCATGCACCAGGTGAGTTTATTCTCACTAATTAGCCTTTCCATTTATGGGCTGCAGTTTGCTTCTGATGTTTTGTTCCTTTTTAAACAAAAGGTAGTCAGAACTCTAATACAGTCATGTTTTATCATACCCCCCAAAAAGCCAGCAATCATACAATGAAAGACAGCATTTTTTTTTCAATAAATGTCATTTAATCTCTTCAAAACGTCTTACAATGGCATACAAGGAAAACTTCCTAGTAAAAAGTTTGAGCCCTAGTGCACCTGTTTGCAAGTCCCTTCATTGTTGTATATATTTCAAAGGAGTTGTTTGTAATTGTTACATCCTGTTTTTAATTGTTACATCCTGTTTGCAATCCTGTTGATTTCCTAGGGTTTCAAAATGAAGAGATGATTGAGTTGATCACGGCTGTGTACACGATCTCATTACTGAAAATCACAACAGGCCAGTAAAAACACACATTTTCCATCACCAGCACAAAAGTGCAGTCTTCAACTGTAAATATCACACTTTTGAAAACAAAATGTAAGAATTAACTGTTGTAAAAAATCAACCCTACCACAGCAATATACAACTCAAAACGTAAGACTTATCCAACAAACATCCCAATGTCCACAAACTTTGTTTAACCCAGGTGACTCATATACAGTATTTACAAATGTGCAAAATAAATTTGATAAACACAAAATGGTAACACAGATGGTAACATTTCTTGATACCTAGGTCTGCGCATATTTTAGCTAATGTTGATTTTTTTTAAGGGAGGCAAGATGTCGGCTTAAGGTTCCAGCTTCCCTGCCAACAGAGGGGGAAGGGGTTTGGCCTCAGACGTTTCCTCAACAGCTCCTCACCGCTGCAGATATGGGTGACCTACTTTGGAGGCCAAACTTTGCTGCTCATACTGAGGCATGTGACTGACAGCACATTTTTATATCACAGCAACATTGTCTAAAGTACTGGCAAAATAAATGTATGTTCATGCATTTAATACTGATGCTAAGAGGTATTGATAGTTTTACCAAAAGCTCTGCTGGGGATCCTTGAAAAAGGATATAACTTTAACCCAATTTATACTAATGAGTGCAAAACTGGTGAGCACCAAGGCTGCAAAGCCACTACTGTTGGAAGAAAGAAATTCAATAGAATTCATTATGATAAATGTGGTGGAAATTTAGATAAGGCTAAATTACTTACATCCTGGCATGAACGACACAAATAACATTTTGGTGATCTGCTTTTTTTAATCACTTGGTGTTGCAAATGAATGCTGCAGACAGGTCAGATTCAAACTTTTGCCTGGTGTTCTGGAACGTCGAACCAGCTTAGGACTTGATGCAGGTTTTCACAAGGCCTGTAGAAGTGCACAAATTCTGACCTGAATGTCAATTGAGGGTCCCAAGAGTGATCCTCTGCCAACTACTGCAACAACTTAATAGGCTTAGTATCAGTCTGTCGAAGGTGTGGAGAAAGGGATTACTGGTAGGATCCTGAGCTGCAGGAAAACTGACAGTGAGAAGAGATCAAGGAAAACACTATGCTATTATTTGCCAAAAACCAAAGATCCCCGGGTTCATGGAGGATTGTGTGTGCTGGTGTCTCTTCCACTCCCCTTGTCTCTGAAGGTGAGAGGCATCGCATTCAGGAAGTAAGACTGTCTGTTGACAGCATCTTCTCTGCGTAAACACTTTTTGGGGTTATCACACTGGATACACCTTTCCTACGTGTCTTATTATGATAATTGGGCAACTATGGAAAATGTAAATAAAAAGTGCTTTTTTTCTTTCAAGTGTTGCCACTGAAGTTTTATCTTTACCCTCTCCCTCACACAGCCCTCTCTCACACTGACCTTCAGTTTTGAAAATTCAAGTCATTGCTATGATGATCCAAAGCAGCACGCTCTTCGACTAAACAGCTATGTTCAGGGCAAGACAGGGATGTCTTTATGTGTTACGAATAAGCAGCTGGTTGCCTGGCATTTTTATGTTATGCTTAAAAAAAGTTACACTTAATTACATTCCAAACTAGGGTGGAAAAAAATATTTTTTATTGGGCCAGTAGTGTAACTTTTGGGTGAACTTGTTAGGGTTGGACTGCTATTTAATGCTTTACTGCCTCAAATCCCTTGATGCCAGAACTAAGGACAAGAAGAAAATATCAGCAACAACCACCTGGCTGCTCAGTCACTGGTTGCTAACCCCACCCCTCCATGCTAAACAATTCAAGATAAAGCTGATCTGCAGGTTCCTGGTAAGGGGTTTTCAGTTATGTTTAACAACAGAAGAAACAAGGGGTACCTTAAAAAACTGTTTAGTATGGATGTTTGTCCACAAATGTCAGCTAAGTGTCATTTTTACCTGAGCATTGAAAATCATGAATACGGGTACATCATGGTAGAATCACCTTTTTTTAACACAAACAGGACAATTCCGACATTCAATGTAGTTTCGATCAGACACAGTGTTCTGCACTCACCAATTCAATTTGTCTTGTAGTTCTCTATATAAGAAACCAAAAGGAAGGTTTACCAGTGTCTGTGTAATGATAGGAGGAGACACAGCCTTGAAACCGGATACTGGACAAAAAAACACCTGGTAATCCTACACAGTTTACGATCATAGAGGTGGCTTGTGTATTATTGGCCTTGGGAGCCTAAATACGGGATGACATTACAGAAAGTCGTCTCCTTGTCTCACATATTGCATCTTGAGTTTAGCACCGAGTTTGAGGCGGAATATACAGACAAACAACCATACACAGAGAAAAGAGGGGCCAGATGACGACTACAAAAAAGTGCTCCGGCATAATTTTTTGTTGTTGTTTAACCAAATGGAACCTGAGGTTTTGGAGACCAAAAGCTGGAGGGGGGAGCCAAGATGGAAGTCTGAGAAAGTCATACCTGCAGAGACAGCTAGCGTATGTGCTCATGAACAGCTTTGCTATTACTGAATGCAAACCAACACACCAACCACCTCCAAGGGGTAAAAGTCACATTGCAAAGAACGACCACATTATACATTTGTTCCCTTTCCAAAAAGTTCCCATTGAGTGGCCACTTGAGCCCATAGTGGCTTTTAAGTATGTGCTTGACCGTTACACGACCATATCGCGTTGCCTCTTGTTCGGCCATCACGTGTCCCAGTCCAGCTCCCTGCAGGCGATCCGGACCAGCCTGAGCTCCAGTTCGAAGGCGTCGGGCCGCTCCTGCGGGTTGGCCGAAAGCATCTCTCTGATGAGCTGCTTCATGCCGGCGTTCATGCTCTTCTTCCTGGCTGGGATGAGCAGCTCCATCTTGGGGTTCTCCAGCAGCGCCTCCCCCAGGGGGACGATCTCCTCCCCCTGCTGCACATAGCTGCCCAGCAGCTCCTTCTGGGTCTCCACGTCCACGAAGGTGATGCGCTCCACCATGGCCCAGATGATGACGCCCAGGGCGAAGATGTCTGCTTTGGCCGTGTAGTGGCCCTCCCACACTTCTGGCGCCATGTAGAAGTCCGTGCCACAGGCCGTCGACAGGAAGCATTTGTTGACGCTGGCCGGCTCCTCGGGGTTGAGGCCTGAGGTAGAGCACACCTTGCTCAAGCCAAAGTCTGCTACCTTGAGGGTGGGCTCAGGGGAGCCGGCCGCCGTGCAGCCCTGGGAGATGAGGATGTTGTCGGGCTTGAGGTCGCGGTGGATGATCTGGTTGCGGTGCAGGAAGGCCAGGGCGCTGCCCAGCTGGAGCATGAAGCTGGTGTTGGTCTTCCTGCTGGGCTTGCGGGACAGCAGGTAGGCGTTCATGTCTCCACCGTCACAGAAGTCCATGACGAACCACAGGTAGTAGGCACAGCAGGGGTCAAAGGTGATCTCGCCTTTCAGAGATGTCTCCACCAACTAAGAAAACCACAAACACAAAAAAGAAATGTGTAAACATTTATCTTGGAACGAGAGCCGAGGATTTGCAGGCTTTAAAAATGTGAGAAATGTGATAAAAGGACTGTCAACGTTGAACCAAACCACGCTCAAAGAGGAAATTGAAAAGAGTAAATTCTGTCAACAGCAAGCCAACAATACACTCTGTTCTGACACGCTCTCTGATGGTTGCTATTGAAATTCAGGTCCCTTACTGGAAGACAGAAAAACAATGTTAGGTCTAGAGAGAGTACCTGTAATTTGATTAACTCACACACTCAAGCAGTTATGATTATTGATAAACATAAATGGGAAAAGGCTGTTGTTACTAGCTTATTCCCAGAAAGGGGAGAAGGATGCTTTGAGAGACATGTCAGTCTGGTTTTGTTTTTTGTTTTTTTTATCCCCCCATTTCTTAAATTTTTCTTTAATACAAGTTCTCTCATCTTTAAAGCCTTCAGATAAAGGAAGGAATACATTTCATCTCCCCAGAACGTCCTCTGACAGCTGACCAGACAATAGGAAAAACTAACAGTGTGTCTGTCTTTATCTTAAATGCTAAACAGCTCCCAGACAGCAGATTATGTGGAAGACAGATATGATGTTTACATGTTAATCAAAGAAGAACAACAGGCTCACAGACTGGTTTAAATAATCACAGCTTTCCGGAGATGAATTATTACAGTTCTCAGTGAAATAAAAATCTAATTGCACTTGAGTGCTCTACAGCTGTGAAGAGCCAACAATTTCCTGGTTCCTTCTGGTTTTAAAAAGCCTCCATCCTATCGGATAAGGGTTAGGTTTGAATAACACGTCACAACATTTCTGGGTAGAAAATGTCACTGCCATTTCAGAGCCATATTATATACAAATGGGTTACAAATTGTTTGACTGGCAACTGAATAACCCCCACCACCAAAACCTCATACAACAGAAAAATCCCCCAATAGCCACATTCAGATAATGCTCTCCTATTATCATTTGTTTTCTCTGAGTGCACACTGGAACATTACCGAAAAGAAGAAGAAAACCAAATTGTGGCGGGATAAAGGGTTTCTGGGAAAGCATCCAAACCCAGCGCTGTGGAGAGCTTAACGAGCTGTCGGACAATGGCCCACGTGTTGTTGGCAGGCTATAATCGAGCCTGGCCAGGCCCTTTAACCGCTCAGTCAGCCAGCAGGGAGGCACAGGGACCTGACAGGCTGGAGACAGGTTGACGGTGGGTGGGGTGGAAGGGGAGGGGGGGCTTAACGTTGCTGTACTATAACACACACACACACACACAGACATGTGCATGCTAAAGCAGGGTCAGGCAGATAGGCATGGACCAAAGAAGATTATTACAGAGAAAGATAAACAGGAAACAGAGCGTGAGAGACAGAGTACAGACGGCAAAAATGCCAGAGAGAGAAAGGTGAAGGGCTCCTTCTGCACAGCCCAATGCTGCTTCCTGCACAACACCTCATTACCAGCCACACTCACATCACAATGTACAGAAGCCAATCTGCAGAAGCCAGACTAAATGAGCATTGAAATACTTAGATAAAGGGTCACACTGTGGGGCATCTGCTGGGCTGACTGACAGACAATCATGCTGAATCCATAAACCTTCCAAAACAACACCAGCTGAGAGCGCCAGGCTTAACACATTGCTCTCCATGGATACTGATGCAGTAGCCAATGTGCAAGATCATCATCTGCCACAGTAAACAAAAGCAAAGCGACCATATGAAGACCTGCTAGGGCACAAAGAGGACAACTAAACCCAGCAGGGCTTTTCTAAACTTCTGTCACCGGGTGGAACTTAAATGCAACAACAAATGGAGCAATTTAGAGTGAAGACCACATCCTGTCATGATTCGTTTCCCTCAGACCACTCCATACTTCCTGTTGAGCTGCCAAGGCCTGAGCATCTGCGAGACAGTCCTGAGATACAGACTGTTGCCAGAAAAGCTCTGGCTTTGCGATCTACCCCGGCTCAACTATGTGGGCGTGTTCTTTTAGGTTGCAATGACAACTCTTACCAGGATAAGTACACAGGGGTATTACAAGAACAATAAACTCAATCATCAGAGTTTAAAGTGATTTGACTCACAGAAAACAAAGAATACAATGCGTATGTGACCAACCTTTTTTCAACAGAGACCATTCTCATGCTTTCAACTCATCTTAATACAGAGGCAGGGAAAATGAAGATGCTGGCCACAGCATGAAGCCACCTCCCCCCCACCACCCCAAATCTCACCCCATCACCCTCGCCCCCCCCCCACCACCCCAGATCTCACCCCATCACCCTCGCCCCCCCCCCACCACCCCAAATCTCACCCCATCACCCTCGCCCCCCCCCCACCACCCCAAATCTCACCCCATCACCCTCGCCCCCCCCCCCACCACCCCAAATCTCACCCCATCACCCTCGCCCCCCCCCCACCACCCCAGATCTCACCCCATCACCCTCGCCCCCCCCCCACCACCCCAAATCTCACCCCATCACCCTCGCCCCCCCCCCCACCACCCCAAATCTCACCCCATCACCCTCGCCCCCCCCCCCACCACCCCAAATCTCACCCCATCACCCTCGCCCCCCCCCACCACCCCAAATCTCACCCCATCACCCTCGCCCCCCCCCCCACCACCCCAAATCTCACCCCATCACCCTCGCCCCCCCCCCCACCACCCCAAATCTCACCCCATCACCCTCGCCCCCCCCCCCCACCACCCCAAATCTCACCCCAAAACCCTCGCCCCCCCCCCCCACCACCCCAAATCTCACCCCATCACCCTCGCCCCCCCCACCTGTTCCTACCTCCAGGTAGAGTGGAGAGCTGGAGCCATGGCTCATCCTTTGGGCTAGCTCGTCCCTCTGCAGCACACACTCCTCCAGGTGGATGACATTGGGGTGCTGGCTCTGGATGCTGCTCAGGGCCCAGAACTCGCGGAGGGCCAGCTCCACATTCTCCGGGGAGTGGCAGCGGATCTTCTTGACGGCCACGCGGGCGCCGGTGCGTTTTACCGCCGCCTCATACACCACACCGTAGCTGCCGCGGCCCACCTCCTGGATCAGCTCGTACTTCGGCTGGCTGCTCACCATCCTCTTCCTCACTGGTGGGAAACAAAGAGAAAAGGGGTTTGATCAACAAGTGATGGGCAACTTTTGAACTTAATGAGAAATCTGAGGTTAGGATAAGGATACATTTATCAGGGGAAAAGGCAACCAACAGTTTTTGATGGTTTGTACTGCATGGAAATGGTCTGGAAAGTCACCTTATACACAGGTAGCCTCTTCTCAATTTGCCACCGAAGCCACAAATATGTAGGAATTCTCTGGCCAAATGAACCCATCTGTTAATCAGGTCATCCTCTACTTTCAATACTTCTCATGTGTAGCTACCATCAATTAGTATCTCCCACCTGGCGCTGCATAAGGACAGGTCGTCAAGTCACGAAACATCAGACTATCAATGTAGGCTTACGGCCAGCAGAGCAGGGTTTTATTGACTCACTTCAAAAACACTTCTATGTTAAATGATTAGAACTCAATTTCTTAAATCTCAAACGGATATGGTTCACTGACTTCTATCTTCCTGTCCTCGGACGTATCATAAAGAGATTATAATAGAAGTTTTATTTTATTTTAATTATCGACTAAATTTTTTTATGTACTACCCTACCACATTAAAAAGAGACAATTGGTTACAAGACAATACATCCCAGTTTAAGATGTCCCCAAGTGTCCACATTTAAAGTTGGGGGTTGGCAGCAGTATGCGAGCTGTCACACATGTAAACAAACTGACAAGCAGACTCTAGCTAGCCGCTACCGCTGACAGGAATTTGAGGCAACTTGACAGCTGCTGGCTAACTATGTATGGACGAATAACTTAAATATCCCTTCATTTCATGGAATAACTTATCACATATTCATATATAACGTGATCAATATAATACTAATAACATTACCTGGAAAGCTAAAAAACCAAATCAAAACATGTCGCAATAGCTAACTTTCTAACAAGCTAGCAAACAAGGAAGAGGAAGGTGTTTGAAGGCCATAAACACTTTCCATTTGGTGCTAGTTGGCTAGCGGGCTAGCTCGCTAGCTTGATGGCCTGATAACTCACCAGCACAAGCATGCATGTCAATGGCAAGCTCCTTGCTAGCTACGTACATGGTGGCCAATTAGTAGTATTTCTAGACAGTTGCTCAAACGTTAGCTAGCCACAACATCCCGTGTTCAAGCAAGGCTTGTTCGAACCGTCGTACGGACAATCGACTTTATTGTCCTCGGACCGCGCAGTGACAACAACCCAAGCATTTCTACATGCAGCCAGCCAGTCTCTCACCAGCGCTGCAGCACACACCTGCTCACAAGACGCAGCCAAGGGGACAATAGAACTGAAGACAAGAAAACAAAGAGACAGACAAGTTTCATATTTACCTTTCGTATATTGTCTTTTAATGATTCATGTGCCACCTCTCTCACTTTCCCTGGCAGCCATTAGCTGGCTACATTATCTGCTACACTCACAGCCATCACACACACACACACACACACACACACACACACACGCTCTCGCGCAGCCCCTGTCCAGAATGTGAGCGTGCAGCAGCTTCGAGACCGCGAATCTGCTCGGAACAGTTTCACCCACCAGCGCGCACACGGATCTCTCTCCCGTTCTGACTGTGACTGTGTGTAGTGTGCTGGAGTTTAGTGGTCCACTTCGGGAAATACTGCCCTCACTGAACTTAACCCTTGAATATGTTCTGTCGGCCACGATAAAAACAGAAAGCTACGATGTAATTAGTTCCTATAAAATGTAACCTTAAGTCGGTTGTTCCAAGTCTGCATTGGTTTTAAATATATTTAGGGCCAAGCATATGTTACATGCCCCAGCATGGCAAAAAAGATAAACACTATTTGAGGTGTTACTTGGGCATTAATCTATTGTGGTAAGTACAGATAATCAGCACGTTTTGGTTTATTTATTTATTTTATAAAAAGGAAATATCAAATGACCATAATATCACATTGTCTGTAAAAAGTTCCATTAAATTAAACACGTGGTTTCTTACTCAGAATATTCACAATACAAACACAAACAAAACTACAAATGACTGAGCAAACCATCAGTAAAGACAAAGTAGAAAACAATTCAACAACAGTTCTGTGGGAGTTAGGAAACATTGCATTGCAAGTTGACAAATACAAATCTCACAGCACAGCTCAAGGACACAGCATTCTGCTTCAACAGGAGAGCACAAAACTCTGCCCCGATCCATTACACATCTTCAAAAAAACATCATGAGGTAGACTTGTATAGATTAATGACAAAACATTCCTGCCTTGTTCTCATATCATAAAATAAAAACATAAACCAAAAGGAGGGAAAACAAGACAACAGAGCCAGCCCATAGTGATAAGTAAACAAAAACACATGCTGTCGATGATGCATGCTTTGCCATAACGACCATCTCTAGTACCTATCTATTCTACAACTACATTAACTACCATGCACGCAAAGAAGTAAATATTATATTAATATCACATAGCTGAATATGTACAGTATAAACCACAAATGATAAATTGCTGATTCCTTAAACTCAGGCCTGTACTAGACTATATTTTGGTCTAATAAAAACTGGTGTTCATCTTGTGCCAGCTCCAGACAGCCAGACCACAACATATATAATATGGCTTTGAATTTGACCATTGGATTATAAATGCTTCCCTTGATGTCTATGCCACCGTAACACAGTGACCATAAAAATACAGCAGGACTAGATACATGAATATACTGTATGGACTACATGGACAAATTGTGAAAATAGTGCATCTATCTCGCTTGTCTCTTTAGGCAATGAAAGATCTGGATTTTCCGGCAACCCAGCACACAATAATCTAGAACACACACAAACTATACCATCCTTCAAAATACCTCCTCTCAAAGTTCCCCTTAGATCAAAACAATGTTTTCAAGGAAGGAAACTTGGAGTGCAGTCAAAGGGATTAGCCAAACCAACACATTCAAAGCAAGGAACTTCACAACGTTGTGTATTGCGTCATGCACTGAGCCATGACATTGACAGATTCATCAAACTTGGATCACATTGTGTTTCTATGTGCTGCAAGTAGCAACATCGTCTCATAAATAAGCTTTATAATATATAGTCAATGTGTTTTTAGTGTTGTATATTACTTGTGTTGAGTAAATTGTACATACAGCAGAGGCATAAGGTATGGGGGGGGGGGGGGGGTCAAGATGTTTTCTGCATCCCCCCTTGACACCACACCTTAACTTATACTGCTAAACTATGATGCCATGCAATTGCAAATGCATATTCACTATATTTACTTGTAATGTTTGACAGTATTAACAAAAGAGTACACAGGTGTTAGACAGTGTAAGGTGTGATCCTATTTGATCATAAATCAACAATCATTCCAAGAGCCAAAGTTACAGAAAAAAGAGGATGTCAGCCTTAACAAAACTGGATCCATTAGAAAGCCAGTTTCACGATGCATTTGAATAAATAATCAATATAAAAAGATTTATATATATACACACACTTTAGTGGTGAAAATATCCCAACATCTGTGGATAACAAGTAGTGACAGAACATTTAATTGAAAAGTTAACTACTGTGATTAAAAAAAGCAAATGACAAAACAGGTCTAACTCCTCCTAAGAAAGTCCATGCAATACTGCTAGCTTTCACAATTTTCAAGTAAAACACAAGTAATCTTTGGGAAGAAGTGAGCAGCCCTGATAAAATTCCATGATTCCATGAGAGCTCAAAGCAGTCAAAGTCTGCCTTACAATCAATGCTGGTCTTGCATAACACCTTGAATCACGGCTTTATAAATCAAGAACAGTTTACTGTCTTGATAGAAATGGATTCATGAGTAACATGCAGAGGTATATGTATCCGTTTCTGTGTTTGTGAAGAATCATTTTCAGTGAATATTTTTTTTATGGGGATTGAAAACAGGCCACTTGATTCCACAAGAGATAGATTGAGAGGCTATGGCACTTCATAATCTATAATGATTGTGTACGTTCCCCATGGCAATGATGGTGTCCTGACAATCACTCAGCAAGAGTTCAAACATTCACTTGGCCGAAGAAATGTAAAATTACAAGCGCACCTGAAGAATACATCAGGCAGAAAGACACTTCTTCCGTTTGTCAGAAAACCATTTCCCAGCCAACATACAGTGTTATCCGCTTAAATACATTCACTATTATGATTGTATTTCCAACTTATATCAAGGTGTCTAATAAATACGGCATACCGTCATGTTCAGTAAAACCCTAACATAGGCTCCCATCTTGTTGCAGAGATAAAGAGTATGTAAAGTGATAAAATGACAACGCTTATTGCATTTGGTAAATACAAATACAAGTTTTCCGGACATAGTTTCAATCTAATCCTGGAAATAAAACTGGTTTATCTAGGAGTAGGTTTATTCTAGGACTGGGTAACAGGCCCTAAATGTTTTGATTGTTTCATTACAAAGCTAAGACACTTCATCTAAGGCAGAAAAATATAAAAAAAAATAATACGTCTTTTGAGATCAAAAAGGGGGATGTCTCTCTGCAGTTTAAACAACGAGCTCAGTCCAAACTATCACATCATTAAACTAAACTGCTTCTTTGCTGTTCAACATAGAAGACCTGAGGTAGTTTCAACATTCCAGTGAAACCTCTTTTGATTGGTGCGTGTTGTAGTATCCCTGATTCATTCGTCGGAGCTCTCTGGGGGCAAAGGTGCCCCTGCATGCTCCTGCTCCTCCTCCCTCAGCGAGGTCGCGGTTCCCTGAGAGCCCGGGGAGGACTGCTGTGCTTTGATTGGGCAGTTGGCCACCATGTGGGAGGTGCTCTGGCAGAAATGGCACTTTTTAGGCTGAGGGGGCAACTGGCATTCTTTGGCATGATGGTCAGGTCCTCCACAGTTGTAGCATCTAAAACAGAACAGACACATGTAGAGCTTTGTATGGCTTCCTCAGCTAATAACTCATTGAAGGTATTAACTTCATTATAATACATTGTGCTTGGACTGTCAGAGTGGAGCTCATAATGAAGGGCTGAACTCCGGAGCAGATTACATGGGTTTAACACTAGAGGGCAGTGTACTCATGTATAACTTCCAATTCCTGGGTAACATGCAGCATTTCTGACAAATAATGTTATAGGGAATCTTGTCAGAAATTGTAGATAAAGGTTATAGCAATATTTCCTTGGTCAAGAGCGATGTACCAAAATAGTATGTCTTTGTATTTGTTTAAATCAATATCTTTGGATTTTCTTGTGCTTATTGTATGACTAAGGACGTCTTACGATGGTTTGCCTGCCATCTTCTTGTTAAACCTAAGCAACAATGCATTTTCTAAATTAGACAATAAGACAATGTAAGGCATTGGAATTTGGATAATATTTACAGTCTTGTCAACACTCACTTGACCTAGAACATTCACAGTAGTAGGTATACCATACAGTTATGCCAAACAATATGAAAGAATCCTGCCATTACCCTGACAGACATAGAGATCAAGCCCCGAGGCATCACACAGCTAACCATGGTTTCCTTCCTTCCTTCTCCCCTTCCTTTAACCCTTAGCCTCCCAACCCCCATCCCAGGGCATTCTCCAGGGGGCTGAGGGGGGTTATAGTGTGTTATTGATCAGTGTGGGGACATGGGGATGGGAGAGAGGGGGTTCTTTGTTTCAATGCAGTAAAGTGACCTCTGAACCCTGACTCCCACCCCACACGCTCTCCTTCTCTGCCTTCCCCCACCTCATTTACACACCACACTCCATTGTTGCCATGGCGCTGGTCACCTCTGACCTCACTCGGGCACCTACATCTGTTATCAATTAAATGGATAGGATCCTTTTTCCCCTTCTGCAACAAACGGTTATGTTTGGGGGCTACTGAGACGATGTGTGAACACACATATAGCTGGTCTTTGATTAGTTAAGTTTAGAACAAAACAAGGATTATTGTTCCAAAATAATTGATTACAGATGGATCAAATATTTTCCCGTTTCATCGATTCTCCAATCCAATATTTGTTCGGGCTTGGGAATAAGATGTGGTTGCAGTCAAAATGAAACAGTATATCTGGATCATACAACCAAAGTATTCTGCAGTAAGCGAACTCGGTGCATTGTGCAATAGAAGCCTTGAATGAGGAGGTGGGGGTTGGTGAAGTGTGACGATCAAAATTCACATGATGAAACAATCATATTGATCCAGGTAAACTCAATCCTACTCGGGTCAGAGAAGGGTTGTATTCAACCAAGTAACTAGCTCCCGGTTGATCTTCCAATCCCTTTTTCCTTGTTTCCTTAAGGAACACAATGATCTGCTGCACTTACTATATGCACTCTGTATGTCGTTTGGAATAAAAGTGTTGCTAAATTAACGAATGTATGTGAGATGTTCCAATTCACAAACTAGTTTTATGTGGTTTAACCAAATCCAAATGGGAAGGGGCATCTCTGTGGTCAGAGAGGATCTGATCTGACTCACCTGTCTCCTTTCGAGCGTCTTTTCTGGGCCCCTTTTGGCTTCTTCTCACTGCCCACACACGGTGCTCCCTCCGGCCCCGTCACCCTCATGGACTCCAGGCCCTTGGAGGACGTCTTAAAGGTGAACTCTACCTCCTCACCCTCCTTCAGGCTGCGGAAGCCCTCCATGTGCAGTTTGCTCTGTGGGGTGGGGGGGGGGGGGCTCTGTCAGGTTAGAGCTCAGCCAAGAACACATGAAGGAGGGAGCTACTGGGCATGCCGTTTACTGTCATTTTATTACCAGGTTCTTGACTTCATTCACAATTCTGCCATCTTGGCAGCTCTGGCCATTTGGACAGCCACCAACTAATCTTGTGCATGGTAATTGTAAACAAAGGAGGTGTTACTTAATTGGAATAGCTTGCATAAATCAAACATTCAGCATGGATTTCAGATCACCAATGGAAACATCTAGCCACCCCCACTCTCTCTGGGGCTCAGCCCCCTCCAGTAAACCCAATCCTATTGACAGCCCTGTTAAAACATCAATGCCTTCTCACACCCTCTCCTCCCCCCATTTCCAGAATTCTGTGTGTTCCTGTGTGTGTGTACGCAACACACTCCACCCCCTACCCCCCCCCAGCTAGTCCCAGCATTCCAAGCCCCAACCCCCTCCTCCTTACTCAGGACCACCTCCACCATGCAGCACAGAAACATTCTCTAAAACAGGTCCATCTGGTCAAGTCACAAACTGATAATTCCTGAAGGATGCTGGGGGGGAAATTAAGAGGGGGTTGATGGTGGGGGTGGGGTGCATTCCTGGGATAGTTAACTCAAAAAGGTGCATGAGGAAAGGTAGCAAACATGTACCACAACCTTCAGAAAGAAGGTCTACATTTTGAGTCACTGTAAATATATTGAATTTACATATGGCTTCTTGCCAACTTTTATCTTGTACATCGAAATGTTTGACACCAAGATTTCTGTCCTACACAAAACCAGTCCAGAGTTACATATTTTCTTCAGGGCATTCCCATTGATCTCCCAGTTGATGTTGTTTTTCACCTCAGGGAACGCTGCCATGTTGTGGAGCAGTGGTGGCTCGTGGGAGGGCTACCCTGGGTCACTTTATGGCCCTCACATGCCGTTGGGCTTAACCCAAACACCCCACTCTCCTCAGGGGGGGTTGAAGTGATCATGGTGGGAACTGAATCTCAGGGGGTGATTGCCAACAACGTTAACATTCCTCCTGTCCCGTCAGAGGTTCCCGGAACTGTCCTCTGACCTCCTCCGCTTCACCTCATCCTCCTTTCTCCAGGTCTATTTGATGACACACACACACACTTCTTGCTCTCTCACTCACTCTCTGACTACTCGCTTTGTCACTCCTCTGCCTCTTTTCACTCTTCATCTTCATTCTGTAAACAGACTCAACCCCCCCCCCCCCCCCCCCCCACACACACACACACACACACTCCTCATTCACAGATTTGCTGCTCAGTAACAGACGGCAGGATTTCCTTTCTCTGGTTGACAATGACGTCCATTGTCCAGTAGGACCTACAGCTCCTCAACCTGGAACTCACTGAAACATTTCCCACTTTCCAACCTGAAGAAGGAACATTTCTTGAGCCAAGGGTTGCTGCAAGACAATTTCCTAATTTCCCATTACCCAAATTTGCAAACAGTCAGAATGACTGGCACTGCAGGCAGAGGTGATCTGATGAGAATTGGGGCTGGGTGGGCACCACACATGAGCGACCTCCCTGATGTTGGAAGGACTTTATAACAGGAAGTAGGGCTGGATGAGGTGAGGAATGAGTTGCATGTTATCCCTTACCAGCCTGCCTGCTCCTTTTAACTTCCAAAGCAAGACAGCTTACTCTGGCTCTGGTTGGGGGGATGGGGTGGCACGTGGGAGAGAAAGCGAGGGGGGGGGGGGGGGGGGGGGGTACTTCCAGTACTTAGACCTGGCAGACTTTAAGATGTGATAATCTCCAAGTAATTTTACACAAATTTCCAGGCCGCCAAGCGAATTGGACATATTTCAAACTTTTAAAAACACAACTTTGCTAATCTTACATACAACATTCCTCCTAAATGTTTGGTAAGGTTTGCCTTTATCCTTATCACTTAAAACTGACATTAATTTGTTTTGACTTGGATTTACCTTTACGATATCACATTTTATAGTTGTGTGTTTTTCTTCACATTGACTTCCCATCACTCGTTTCTTAACGGTTCTCACACTTCATTAAATGTTTTTTTCTGTCTCTGTGAGTCATGTATCCCACGCTTGGCTTAATACTTTCATCTATAGATACGGTTCAACATGATCTGGGGGGTATTCCAGAAAGCAGGTTACGTGATATACCCAGTTAAGACTAACTAACGGGTAGTCAGGTGGCTGAAGCGGTTAGGGAAGCGGGCTAGTAATCTGAAGGTTGCCAGTTCGATTCCCGGCCGTGCCAAATGACGTTGTGTCCTTGGGCAAGGCACTTCACCCTACTTGCCTCGGGGGGAATGTCCCTGTACTTAATGTAAGTCGCTCTGGATAAGAGCGTCTGCTAAATGACTAAATGTAAATGTAAACTCTCCAGTTGACACACAATGTTGCAGAAACATACTGGCAATGTTGCTACAATGCTGGCTGTCTTATGAGGAGTTAACTTACCCGGTAATGTCACATAAACTGCTTTCTGGAATACCCCCCTTGTTGGGTTTCAGAGCAAAGAGCTATTTTTTAAATGTCAGCTCAATTATATTCTATTGGACCTGTGTCCCAGTGATGATTGAGATATGTTGAAGTTACCTCAGTTGTGATTGAAGTGTAGGCCTCTTAAATTACGATCCAACATTACAGCTACACTTTTCACAGCAAACAAATCATCATGGTGTACTTGGTTACATTTAAAATGTGTATATTTATATTAGGCCTACATTAAGCAGTGCATTGAGTGATACAAAGATTCAGGGCACTGAATTAGCTTATGTTGTGTAATGGATGCAAATTCCTAAATGGGACATAACATTATTTTTCATTTAAAATGAATCATCAGTCTTTGTATAGTTAAACATAGGAATCCCTTTTATGCCTTTGACATTGGAACGCCCCACTAGACTGACTATGCAGTAGCATACCTTCGATTCTGGTTCGGAATACAGTACGTCAACACTCCAATCTCCAGGAGAAATAAATAGAACTGACCTGATGAACGAACACATCGACAGGCTCCTCGAGCAGTGTACCATCTCTATTTGTCATGGAGAGGAACCCGAAGCCCATTCGCACGTTGAACCATTTGCACACGCCGCTACCTCGAGAAGAGTCCACGTCTTCGTCTGTGGCTGTCGCTTCCTCCTCGATCTTTGCACAGCCCCCTTTTGAAAAAAGAAAATGTCACTCTTCTTAGATCACAAGAACATTTTTAGAGTGCAAATGTAGGCAACAATAACTGATAGTTAAATTGACGTTGACAGGCCCTTACTGGGTTGTTTTTCACCATCAGTGCTCTGCAGCGACATAAGGGAACCATGTATTGCGCAATGAGAAAACCCGCTTGAGAGGAACAAGGAACACTAAATGTTGAAAGTAATATTTATTCATTTGAACACATTAACTGCTTAGATAAATCTCACTTTCAGAAATTGATCCAACTTTTTGTGGAAAGAAAACATGCAAAAAAGTAATTATGGTAGACTTTTCAAGAAACGCATTCAAAAAAACAATGCCAATACGAATAAATACAATAAAATAAACCGCTACAACTAGAATAACATAAATATAGCCTAGATAATTGTGTATTCAAATATTTCCCCCCGATCAAACCATAAAATGTATTTTATACATAAATAAACCCCATGTAGGCTGCATTGTAAAGGAATAGGAATTCAATTACATCAACAACAAAATCCAAAACAGAACTTCTACCTGTAAATTGTTGATTGGAAAGGGAGCCCATCCCGCTCCTTTCCCGTATGTTTAATTCCAAGTTTGTCTCCACCATGAGAAACCCTTACTTTCTCGCATGAGGCTTTTAACAATTAAAGAAACGTGCTTTAACAGAGACAGCGTTGGAATAAAGTTGACAAAAAGGGGTTGGGATACTTTCTCCCTGACAACGAGAGGTGGAAAGACTGGAAAGGGATTCCTGAAAAGAATCCCAACATTTTAAAGATAATTCAAGGAAGCTCAACACGCCTTTTTTTGTCTATCGCCCAATAAGTCTATTCCATTGAAGCCCCCAACATCTTCAAACACACACTGCCCTTACCTTCTGCCATGGTTTTGAGGGTCCAGATTCTCCTACTTCCAGCAAAATTAGGCGAAAAATCTTGATGTTCTAGTCAGCACTCGTGAGTGCAACATCCGTGCGTTTTTGTAATCCCTCTTTTAAAAGAATCTGTTTTCCTCCTGGTTCTCGCGCATAAAACTACGACCCTGGCCCTCCTGTGTCTGATATTACCCCACCTACTCGGTCAAGTCCACGTGATTCTCAATTGAAATCTTCTCGCAGATAAATTAGACATTCCACAATGATCCGAATTCGGAGAGCGACCAATCAAGGGCTGGGACCACATAGCTCTCGCGGGGCCTGGAGCAACACCCAACCCTCAGACACGAGTCCGCGCAACCCCCTCAACCCCCACTTTCAGCATTTAAATGTATGAGCATGGAGTGATTTTCACTGCAGCCATTTGTATTAAAGCAAGGCCTTTAAATGCACAGGTCCTTGCACTCCTGCAAACCTTCATGTCAGAAGTTAAGAGTGCATTTTTTTAACCAACCTGTCTGCTCACAGGTTATTTAACAATTGCCTTTACTCAATAGACTAACAAACGGACATGAAATAACATTTCTCAATTAGACGTATCAAAACATGCTTTATAAATCACCATTATGCGTGGGGGGAAATTAACAAATAGCCTACATTTATAAAATGGCCCTACATTTTAAGGATAAAACAATCTTTCACACAACCGTTTTAGACACATTTATTTGGATATCTTAAGTCTTTATGTGCTTCAGTGTATGGGTGTGAAATGCCATTTGATTGATAGTTTCCACACACAAATCGCCGATTATACAGAAAACGAATGTGAACGCATAGAGCCTGTGTAGCCTTTCTACACAGACGAAGGTGAGTGAAATTAGGCTACAGGACAGCAATAGCAGCGGTCACATCTCACCCACATTTGATGTGAAACTACTCCCAACTGCTACTTATTTTATGTATATCCTATCAGACTGTGACGATATAAAGTTGCATTGATAATTGGATTATCCAACGAATTTAGCCCTCCTATCAACACAAGTGGCCACCAGTCCTCAGATAGACAAATAAAACCCGTATGAACGTGTCAGAAAAAGTACACGTTGTTTTGTCTAAGTAATACAATAATACAATTTATTTTGATGTTACTCTTAAGTAACCAAACTAGTTTTGGAGTTCTTTTGAAGGCCTCCGAAATGCAACGGTTATGGAATTGTTTGCGTCTGAGGATTGAAATGATTAAAACTGCACACCAGAAATAAACATAAAATGTCAAGTCAAATCAACTGCTATGATTTATATCAGGAAGTTGGGCTTTATGCTACAGCTGGCATCCATCTCTCCATTCAAGCATGCAAGAAGTATTCCGTCCTCGAAGTTAATTAAATGTATTATTGATTTATTGAGATAGTTGTCTCTCATTAGTTATATGAACGTATATAATAAGGTGTGTCGGGAAATGCATACAAAATGTGTTTCAAACGGACACCTGTTGCAGTGTAACAATGGTTTGCTTCAATAGTGGTCTGTAGTCATTAATGACTCATCTTTAATGAACGGGGATCCTACCACAGTTAGACATCCAATACCATGAATGGAACTGAGAGAAAGACATTTTCATTGGGCAGCTGGTGACTAATGCTGATTGCTCATTCACTAACCTGCCTTTCTCATTAAACCTGATACGTGTTTTACGAACACTGTGCTTCACACGTGACATATGGGATTCCGTTTTAGAATGGGATTATGCACTGAAAACATACATGCTCAACTAATGTATTGTGTGTTATGTATGCTACTGAAATGCAAGTTAGATTGATGGATATATGGACATATTGAATTCTCAGCAAATTAATTTAGTTTCAAATTCAAATGATAAAAATAGTCTGCTGCTCTAATCCTCACACCTTTCTTATCCTCCAACATTTCTCACGTTTCTCTCAATTTTTATTACTCAACTGTTGTCCCCTGACCCTACCCACCATCTCCTCTACTCTCTCGTCTCCTCGTCTCCTTTCTTCTCTGCACTCTTTTCATCTTCCTTTTGTTGTCCCCTAACTCTTCCTCTCCTCCCTTACCCTCCTCCCAACTCTTCTTTCCTCTCCTCTTTTATCCCTCATGCCATATTATCCCTCCTTTCCTCTTTTTCTCTCCTTCTCTACTCTGCTCTCCTCTTCCCTTTCTTTTCTTCCCTCCTCCTTTCTCCTCTCTTTTACTCTCCTATCTTATCCAATCTTTCCCTCTTTTTCCTTAACCCCCTCGTCTGCTTTCGTCTTTCTCTCTTCTCCTTTCTATCATCTCCTCCCCTCTTTTCTCCTCTCTTTTCTTATCCGTTCTCTCCTCTCCCTCTTTTTCTCTTGTCTTTTCACTTCTGCTCTCCAACCGGCTGCCGGGCGCCTCCCTGTCACCATGGAGATGAAGGGGCTTCTGTCCATCATCGAACAAAGAGGGCAACGTTTAAGGTGACCCGTGTCACACAGAGGGACCTGGTCACAATGCCCCGGCACGTGCTCCCTCAGTCACCCCCACCCCACTGCCACACACAACCACGCACACAGGAAGTTATGTCACAGTAATTAAGAGACCGGAGATATATTCTACTGACTGCTTGCCAACTGTTTTTCCCTGATTGCTATTGCAAAAAAAAATTCAAAGAGTATTTATTATTTTAACGGTTAACCCGCAGCTCCAAACTGTAACACAACCTCTCAAACAAAAGGTGAATGACACAAATTCAACTATCTCCATCAAGACACACTTGATGGAGATACACAAACTCTAAAAAGGTTTTCAATTTGTCATTACACAATTGCCCCATAAAGGCAAAATATAACTATTAATATACCCTAATGCATAAGTCTTTTTTTATTTTTTATTTTTTTACCACAAATTACATATTTTTTACCAATGTTTACTACATTAGAATGAATGTCAGTCAAGAGCAGGAATGAATTGAGTAAGGCTTTTTCATACACAGTACCTTTATCCTTTTGTTGTTGAAATATTTATTCTACTGTGCATTATACATGCATAAAAAACAATTTGCTGTAATGTATATATATATATATATATATATATATATATATATATATATAGAAAGCTTGTAAAACTAAGCAAAAACAAGCAATGAAAAAAACCTTACAGCATTGCAGTAAGGAAAATATCTCCTTGCATGGTGCATTACAAACTGTACCTGTTTCACATGGATCAGGACTGATAGTTGTATCAGTTGGGTCAGTTCAGGAGTTAGTTGTATCAGTTGGGTCAGATCAGTGTGTAAAAGTATTTACTTTTTGTTTTACATTTAGTCATTTAGCAGACGCTCTTATCCAGAGCGACTTTTAGGCTTTTAGAGAAAAAACTGCTGAATTAAATGGTTTGTAATTAAACTAGTGATTTGAACATATGAACATAGAAGAGTACAAAAATGTAAACCTGTAGTGTATGTGTGTGTGTGAGAGAGAGCTAAAGAGAGAGTTATTTCTGTCATTTAAATTAGTTCGCTCTTTTTTCATCCTACAAAAAAGCTGATTTGGATATTCTGAGGAGGTAGGCCGCAGGGAGAAATATCCCAATGGACCTATACTGGAGAATCTGTCAAATCACCTTTCACCTCATGTCCCATGAGACATACAAATCAATAAGTCAAATCAATATCTGATCCATACACACTTCCATGCTGTAACTGCAATGTTACAGCATCAATGTTGCAACAAGCCTCTAGGTAGGACAGCCTGTTCTTCTTATCTTAACAACCCAAACAGTCGACAAAAAATAAGAATACTCGTTCAGGAAACAAAATGGCCTACTTGCCAATCATTAAGTATAGCTGTAACACTTTTGATTGAATGCGTTTTTCAGAACAATGAACGATTTGATTAAGAAAATGAGGGTCCACCAAACTATCTGCTGAGCAGAAGCCTAATACATCAAAGAGTTGACGTTGTCACAGCTAATTGTCCAGATTATCTGTCAACATAGAGATTGAGCAGCATATATACTGGGAACTTTCGACTAGTAGACGTAGTGTTTTCACCAGCTCTGTATTAAGACCGGTGAACACCAACAGCTGTAAGAAAACCGTTAAAGCCATTTCAGCACCTTGGACAGTTCTGAACGCTAAAGAGTATCAAAACTATGAGTGTTGGAAATGTCCTAATTTTTTGTTCTCAGACAAGTATGGAGCCTTTACCGGGAATCTGATCTTAAAAATGACGATAAATATGTTTTTTAGATTTTTAGGGTTCATTAGGGCACAGTAAGACAATTATATGCCACTGTTAACATTTAAAATGATCCATAGTTCGTTGTTATCGTTTTTAGATAATGCAAAAGCACAAGTCAAAATATGGAGGTGCTTTCCATGTGACCCAATGCTTGAGCTTGTAACAGTTTGAACCCCCGGCTTGAACTCGTTTTTGTAGTCACTCACACCCTCTGGTGGTTAAGGATGGACATTGGAATTAGTGACAGATAACCTTTTTCCGTAGCCCTTCCCAGTTCCCAGTAAACATTGAAGACTAATCACTATAATTAGCTTTCAATAGATTTCGAAGTATAAAGCCACGAATCTTTAAATGTTCTCCACTATAACAGCTATATAGGTTACTTCCAGTAGATGTCGCTGTAATTCTATTGTTGATGAAGCGTTATATCAAATCCATTTTTTTCTTCTTTAGATAAGTATTTAGTGCTTTGACACGTTGACACATTTGTTAAGACTATATGCTATTGCCTACGTTAACATATATCAACATAAATCCGAAATATTAGTAGGCTAGGCCTATTTGGCGCGTTGTGCCCTATTATTCCTCACAGTGGCCCACGGCTGTACTGTAGCCTATAATCCCACAGTGTGAGTGGGCTTTCTATTGCAAAAGCAGAACTGTGGGTGGTGGCACAGCTTCGTTTTAACGTGAACCTCAAAGCTTGTCAATGGTATTTTGGCGGCGAGGACCTGCGCCCACGTCGCTGCCTTGAAATATGCTTTAATCGTGATAGCATGCTTCAGTCAACTCACTTCAATTACATTTACATTTAGTCATTTAGCAAACGCTCTTATCCAGAGCGACTTACAGTAAGTACAGGGACATTCTCCCCGAGGCAAGTAGGGTGAAGTGCCTTGCCCAAGGACACAACGTCATTCAGCACAGCCGGGCATCGAACCTTCTGATTAATAGCCCGACTCCCTAACCACTCAGCCATCTGACCCCCCTCAATTAGACCTAAATACGTTTTGGTCACTAATGATTTGTCAAGGCAACAGTGTTCTGTCGTTCGATTAAATGTAAACAGTCTCACAATTATCTTACTAAGTAGTTCCTAACTAATAATAGACTACGTGCCTTTTCTACATTAGACTAACTATTCAACTTTGATATTTTCGCCCAATTGCCAATTGGTCAGTTATTAATAACTAACTCTAGAAAGTGCATTTCTTGTAAAGAAATATAGAAAGGCATTGCCCTGGCCCTGGATATTAAGGCAGGCGTGGCTACCGACTAGCCTTGGAGTGTAAACAAAGGCAAGCATCATTTGTTTTCCTCACGCGCGGTCCTCTTTAGCTCTACTTGAGGTTAATCCCACCCACTTTGGCTCGCCCCTGCATCGCACATCTAACAGCAAGTGTAGCTTGCTCTGTGTGGCGACAAAACGATCAATATAACGCGGTCTGCGTAAAAGTAGTAGCGTCTGCCTTAAACGGAAGAGAAATCAGTCGCAAACGCACATCAACCTCGCGTTATCAGCCGGCGATGCCTTGGCCTACTGGCGGTTTAATGCATTTTAGAATTGGCTCGCGGAAGATAAGACTGAAATACACAATCCAGTACCAATAACAGGGACACGAAGAATGGATGCCAGACGCAGCAGTCAGACAGAGCCAGAGGAAGATAAAGGTAGGCTACCACGCTGCTGAACTGGAAATGGAAACTAACGTGATTGGCTAAATTACGAAAAGCATAGGCACATACATAAGTGTGCATTCAAGAACACTGAGAATATTTATTTTCGAAGGCTAGCGCATTAACGACGCCGCTTAGTTCTCGCTCTCTCCATCGCAGTGGAATTTAGCGGTTTAATGGTCGAGAAACAGAAAACAACGTGACAACAATGCTCCGAAATGGAAAAACTAATTGAGGAAGGGCGTCTTTATTGCAATGCAGAATGTCTGAACAATAATAAAACATGGGCAGTGTAGTAGGGAAATGATCTTTGTTCGCTAGGGTCTAGCTCTTCCTGTTTGGAGTGACATGGCTCCACTCCATTTGAAATAGAATTTGAAATCGAGCCACGAACACTGTCACTCTTAACTCTTCGTCTGAACGCACAAACCATCACACTGGCATAACGTACAATTATGTCATGTTACCTTTGACTGTATTTCGACGACCACACGAGACTGACATGCAAGGGGAATAGGCTAGCCTAGTTTGAGTAAAACTACAACAAAAAAAGGTTCGACTGTTCATTCTGCTACCCGACGTTGCGACGTTCTACTTTTCCAGGACCATAGACAGCGACAATGACACGGTTGCGCAAGAAAGCTTTTATAGCACTTTTCCTATTTACGCTGTTTATTTTCGGGACTATGATGGGCCTTAGAACGCTGAAGCCGAGTGATGGATTCTCAGACCTTGCCCCGGGGATGGAGTTTGGAGGAGAGGGATCCGATAGGAGGCGACCGGTTCCAAACGGCGTGGTAGTGTCGCCCGGCCAGTCCCACTTGAGCGATACCAAAGTGGTTTTCACAAAATCGGACCGTGATTACAGCATATTCTACGATGTACACATATTCTATTACCTGTGGTATGGCACACCACAGATGGACAACAAATACATTCACTGGGACCACGTCCTGGTGCCGCACTGGGACCCGAAGATTGCTGCCAGCCACGCACAGGGAAGACACACACCTCCTGAAGACATCGCCTCTAGTTATTACCCCGATCTGGGTCCATACAGCTCCAGAGACCCCCGCGTGCTGGAGTCGCACATGGCGCAGATTGAAGCAGCGGCAGCAGGTATTGCACTGATAACAACGCAACACTCTTGCCCACATATTTTTGGTATCATAACTACCATTATATTTTCTCGTGTGGTGCATTCACTAGTTACACAATATGTGTCCTCAGAATTGGATTGTATGATCATATGATATAACTTCATGCTTTTCTGTGAACCCCTTCTGTGGTTGTAGGTGTGCTGGTCTTGTCGTGGTACCCGCCAGGAGTGGCAGACCATCACGGGGAGCCAACTGAGGATCTGGTGCCCGCTGTCATGGACGCTGCTCATAGGCACAGCATCAAGGTAACTGGTGAGAGAACCGGTATGTTTTTCCTTTCTGCCGCTTTACTGAATGAATGGCTGGCAGTGGTAGTTGCTTTGATGCTATTGCTGCAGTTTACATGCACCCACACATCTACTGTGGCCTTAGTTAGTTCTTAGTAATTGATGCATTTGTAATCAGTAATCCGTTAATAACGGATGGCCTTTGTAACTAAATGATCAAACTCGTTTTTGGATTTTCAAAAATAGTATGCATGTTGCTGAATCTGAGAGTGTGGGTGACACTGAGAGTGTCATTGTCTGTCCATTTTCCGAGGTGTCCAAGGTATTTAAAAGTAGATGGAAAACAAGAAATGCATGTGCTGTCAAATTTGATCTTTTAACCCCTTTTCTCCATCCACTTTGCACGTTATAGATACAAACGCATTTCTCCAGCTATCGCACGTCATTCTGTCTTTCCTGCAGTTTGTTTGGACTTTGAATTTGGATTTAACCATTGAAAGACAACAGTGGAGTTCCAGTGGACTGTGTCTGTTGAGAACTTTAGAACTGTTTAAGGTTTTCTAAGGAACACAAACACGTTAATGGTATTGCATTGGCTTCAAAACAGATTTCCCTTCTTCTATCGCAGACAAAACAGAACAAGAAGGTCAGACACATCAAAAGCCAACAACATGCTGAAGGTGCCTTTTACAGGATAGTGCAAGGCAGGCTCAAACCCAGGAAGCAGATTAAGCACAATAAAGCAAAGAAAGTCTGTTCTTCCACTTTCATTCCATCTCTTCTATGATTGGTTTATGATCATAGAAAACTAGCTCAGGCATTTCTATTCAACAAAGAATGATCAGAAATAGGTCTCAGCACAGCTTACACAACTGCTGCCAGGGCTGACCCAAGGGCTAATGCCTCAATTTTCCAACCAGTGGACTAGAACTGCCACACTGAAAATAAAGGTTTAGGTGTCTGGGATTTGTGTGCGCTTGCTTTTGTGTGTGACAACATGTGTGTGTTTTTCTATGTGTGTGTGGTGTGGATGCGGTCTTCAGGATGTTGTCTGCACCTAGGTGCATAGGTGCCTTTATTCTTTAGATTGTATAATCATTAAGAGCCTTTATCAGAGTCACTCCTCTGAGACATTAAAGGAAGGTTCCGTAGATGCCTCAGCATTTTAGAAAGCTCCCAGCGAAGAAAGACAAGCTTCATGGGGGGTCAGATGGCTGAGCGGTTAGGGAATTGGTTAGGGTTAGGGAATTGTTCTGTTAATCAGAAGTTTACCGGTTCGATTCCTGGCTGTGCCAAATGACATTGTGTCCTTGGACAAGGCACTTCACCCTACTTGCCTTGGGGGGAATGTCTCTGTACTTACTGTAAGTCGCTCTGGATAATAGCGTCTGCTAAATGACTAAATGTAAATGTAATGTAAATGTCATTTCACATAGATTGTGATGTATTTTTTGTGTCACATTGAAAAACCTACATGTTTCAGGAAGGTGTTTGTTCCCAGCAGGTGCAGATGTGTGCATCACAGCACATTCAAGCAAAACGCTCCATAAATATTTTGGACCTGTTTGGACATACAATAGTCACTCTTTGACTTACTGTCCACAATTCCATTTTAATTTATGAACTAGACAACAGATAATACACACCCAAAAACTAGAGTCCCTTTTTCTTCATAAAAGCATTAGAATAAAATATTCAGACAGAAACATCTCAGTCAACATCCGATAGTTTGTAGGTGGCTAAACATAAGGACCTCAAGACTAATGTAAGAGTCTTCCACCATCAAACACGGTCCATGTGAACAGTCCGTCCGGCAGGCCCCCCCCCCCCCGGGGTGTACGGTGTCAGCCGTAGAGGGACAGATTGAACAGTATTTCACCTCCACGCTCTCTCATAATTTCAAACCAGCCGAAGCAACTGACAGCCTGAGAGCACCCCTCCCCTTGCCCCCCGCACCAAACACCGCCGGGTTGCCATGGAAACTGTTTATGAAGACCTTGGAGCCTCTTTTCAGAGAGGAAAGAGAGAGAGTGGGTGTTTGTTGGCTTCTGCTCTCTCTCACACACACACATTCTCTTTCTCGCTCTTCCTCTCTCCCACTCTCTCTCCCCCCACCACGTTCATGGTTCGACAGCTCTGTCAGCGGTGGGCTGTTGTCGCTGAGCTTAAACTGATTTTTTTGTGGCCCGAGCAGACAGCCTTGGCAATGTTCCGTGGGTGGGAAAGGGCATCCATCACCCAACCCTTAGCCCTGCCACTGTTCTATTGATGCCTTATGTCTAGAATGTCTAGAAGCTTGTGGATCCTTAGAAGCAGTCAGGGACTTGCCTGTCAAGGGGCAGAGTCACTCAAAATAAGTGAAAGACCTTCAATAATGCCTTTGAAATTAAAACATTTAGCCCGCAGTTGAAGTGCATTGCAGGGGAATAGAGAGAGAAATTAAATATAGAATCAGATGAATAGTAAGTAAGTAAGTAAGTAAGTAAAGTTTATTTGTATAGCACCTCTCGCAGATAAAATCACAAAGTGCTTCACAACAAAATGCAATATAACACTACAAATAAAGAATACAGAACATTTAAATAAAAATAGAAACATGACAGACAACCATAAAAACCCCTCAACTAACTAAAAGCCTGCTTGAATAGCGAAGTCTTGAGTTGCTTTTTAAAAGCTTTGACAGAAGTTTCACACCGTAGAAAGGGAGGCAAGGCATTCCGCAACCTAGGGGCCACTGCTCGGAATGATCGATCCCCTCCAGTTTTAAAATGGGTACAGGGAACCACTAAAAGCTTCTGACATAATGACCTCAAATTACGGGTGGGGTACTACAGGTGAATAGGAAAAAATAAATCCTGTTCTTCTATCAAAATGAAACTTTACCACATGGATATACCCAAAAATATAAGATACTTTTGTATCGTGACTTTTAGTTTACCCCCCAATAAAGTATGCAAATTATGTGTTTTCTCATAAAATATGCGCTAATTTGCATACAATGTAGAACACGGCAACTCCATCATATACATTTAGTCATTTAGCAGACGCTCTTATCCAGAGCGACTTACAGTAAGTACAGGGACATTCCCCCGAGGCAAGTAGGGTGAAGTGCCTTGCCCAAGGACACAACGTCAGTTGGCATGACCGGGAATCGAACTGGCAACCTTCTGATTACTAGCCCGACTCCCTCACCGCTCAGCCAACTGACTCCCTCATCATAGATGAAGTCAGACCGTTTTGGTTTGTTTTAATGGGATCAATAACTAATTGTTCAGACTTGTTCAGAGGCTTTTGTCAAAATAATGTTTTTTTTCAGTTAATTATGTTGAAATGCACTTGACAAGTGCAAAAAAAAATAGTTTTCGCCTCTTTTTTTGCATATAATACCACATAAAATGAGATTGACAAAATATATTTGAAAATCCCTCTGAACATGTCTAGATATTCAAAGTACAAAGCAGTATGTAAAATTGTGTGGCTTTACCTATTATGAGCCAAGAGTTGCCTAGCTTGACATGTGTGCTAGATGTCATTTTGAGAAAATCCCTGTTAAACATTTAGAAGTGTTAGAACGGGTTCTCTCTCGCTTCGTGTTCCCCCCCTCACTGCCATGACAACAAAGTAAATAGCAATATATGATTTGGCTAGCCATATGCTTGAGAGAATAAGCTTTCCAACAATATACAATTCTTTTAAGTTATTTCTTAACTTGCTGAGACAAATTACAACAAAAGATGGTAACAGACCATGATTTAAGGTTTTGTTTACTTGGCGAAGGGTGTATAAAATCATTTAAAAAAACTTACTTTACTGGTGATAGAACCAAAATATCAAAAAATATCCAAATTGACCACCTGAACTAAAATCTGGGTTTTTGCCTGTAGTACCTGGCCTTAAATCAGAAATGTAGGGAGGAACTTCTACATTCTCCGAATAGAGGCCCTTCTCGATGGATAGATTCACATGGGACGTGATGCAGGGCAGTGTCTGGCCATTCCTCTCTGCCCCTCTGCAAGCCCACTTTCCTCAGAAGATGGTCCCATCATATTGCTATTCTTTAATGTGAGCCCCAGTGTGTTACTCTGTCTCCTTCCATCTTCAGACAGGCCTATCCTGGACCCAGTGTTGCTGAATTCAGTTTGATGACTTACTTCCTGGTTTCCAAGATTGCTGATGGGATTCTATTCTTAGAGGATTCTCTTATCTCTTTTTTCCTGGGTTCGGTACCTGTGACACGTTCAGTCTCTCAGAATCAATACACCGTTTTCGATTTGTTCCTCGAAATAACAGTTCTTCTTCAAGGACACTGGAGTGTGTGGCATTTGAGACACCCCTATAGGCTTACATGCATTCTTTGAGGAGCAGCTCCTTCTAACATCATGTAACGGAGATGGTGTTGCTGACCAATCTGGATCATCCCAAATTCTGCTCGTGCTTGACCAAGATGTCCTGTTCAAGGAAATGCGAGAATGCGAGAGTCAAATGCATTCTCCTTTCATTTCCTAGACAATATGTAATCATGTGTATGTGCTGTGATGAGAGTGTCCTCTGCTATTTCACTCAAGTGTTGTGTTCTATTTTCACAGGTGGCGTTTCACATCCAACCTTACAAAGGACGGACCGACCAGAGCATGCATGACAACATCAAATACATCATTGACAGGTATGTTGTTCTCCCTCTCCCATCACCTCCTTGTTGTGCCTCCAACCTTTCAGTTCCTCCCTCTCTTCCGCTAGCCCACCTCGTTCTGTCCTCCTTCCTCCTCTTTTCCCTCGATCTCTCTGTCTTTTTCTTCTCTTTCTCCGTCTAATTTTTCTCTCTCTTTACACCCCTCCTATCCCTCACTCGCTCCCCCTCTCTCCCATTCAATCATGCAATTTAAGACTTTCTTTTCATCCACCAGCAGAAGTGCAGGGCTCTGATTTCCATATCAATTACCGCTGGTTGAAATGTGATCGCACTTAAGGGCAGAAGGAGGTGAAGGAGAAGGAACAGGTGGTTAAATATAGATATCTGTTCCATGATCTCTCTCTAATCACTCTGCAGGTAGTCTACCCCCATACCTAGCTACACTTTTACCTTGATTGCATATTAGTACTCAGGTGGAGCGACAGGATATTTTGGAGATTGAATGTACTTCAAACATTGGCCCTGAAGCAGGCTCCAAGCACAGAAAGACAAATAGTCAATGTTCCAGTCAATGAGCCGTTATAGGGCAATCTGTCAAAACAATGACCCGACACTGAAGTATCCCTAGTATTTGCCTGCTTAAGGATGATGGGTGGTGAATGTGTCACAGCCAAGCTTGTGAGAATTGATGGTCGTGATGGAAGCCTTGCGTACCTCGAGTTTGCTCAGCTAGATATTCCTGCCAGCCAAGCAAAGACCCACTGAGCTGACCATCTGCCATTACACGAAGGCAGAAATACAGGAAAAAGGGAGAGAGAGAAAAATGGTGCGAGACAGAGAGCGTGAGAGAGAGCATTTAGAATCATATATCTACCCCATGCTCTCATCCCAAGCTTCCGCTTAAGAATAATAGCACCATTTCACATGAAAGCATTCACTGTGAGCTGGCATGCAGCCAGTTTCAGAGAGGTCGAGTCGGCAGAAATGCTACCACTCAGCAAATGTGGAAATCTGAATCCTCGACTGAAAACACTATCCTCTCGCAGGTACGGGAAACACGGCGCCTTCTACCGGTTCAAGTCCAGCGCCGGGCAGATTCTGCCCCTCTTCTACATCTACGACTCCTACCTGACCCCTCCCGAGACTTGGGCGGAGCTTCTGACCTCCTCGGGCTCCCACACCCTGCGGGGCACGCCCTACGACGGCGTCTTCATCGCCCTCATTGTGGAGGAGCGCCACAAGCACGACATCCTGGCCAGCGGTTTTGACGGCATGTACACTTATTTTGCGTCCAACGGCTTCTCCTTTGGCTCCTCCCACCAGAACTGGAAGGCCATCAAAGCGTTCTGCGATGGCAACAACCTGCTGTTTGTCCCCAGCGTGGGACCCGGGTATGTGGACACGGCAGTGCGGCCCTGGAACAACCACAACACACGGAACCGTGTCAACGGTCGCTATTACGAGACCGCCCTGCAGGCAGCCCTGTCCGTGCGCCCGGAGATTGTCACCATAACCTCCTTCAATGAATGGCACGAGGGGACGCAGATCGAGAAGGCAGTGCCGAAGAAGACACTGTCAAGGCTGTATCTGGACTACCAGCCCCATCGCCCAGACCTGTACCTGGAGCTCACCCGCCGGTGGGCAGAGCACTTTAACAAGGAGAAGGACAAGTGGCTCATGTAGGCTCGGGAACGGTGTTCTGGATAGCCGGACTTCTTCAGTACATGGAGACTGACTGTGGTTTTTAAACCCTTTGGATGGCCCAGTTTTCTTGTTCCACATACTCCATGTTCCGTCTAGCCTTTGTTCCTCTCAGTACCAATTCGAAACATTCCAGGCGAGGAGGAGTGGATGGGCCGGGGCGGGCTGCGTCAAGGGAGTGCTTTCTCAATGCTTTCTCATGATGAACTCTGAACATTAGAATGTGGATAATCTGTTTATTTTGAAGAGTATTAGTCACATTTTTGTTTTTAGTTTTAATGAGTGCTGGGAGAATAGGGAGTGGGGAACCATCCTCAGCTGTTTGAAGCTGCTTGAGGTGGGGGACTGTGAGGAAGTAGTCCGCCTCGCCATGTAACTTAGCTCTTCTGTTGCTGTACTGTCTCCTATCTCCTATTATTTCTGTATTTCTTTCAGATAATGACAAATAAAGATACTGTGTTCAGTCTTGATTGAGGCTATGTGGTTGGCTGGAAAGAGAGGCATAGATATTAAAGAATGTTCCGCTGCAGATGCAAAGTTAACTGGCCACCCGAGTTGACAGAGAGTTATGCTTTCAGAAATGCTTTCACATGTAAATTTAAGTCATTCCGCTGGACCAAAGTTATCCATCTCAATCTACGGAGACGTAATTTTGTAAAAGCGCAGTTCAAGGGAGCATCAGAGCTGTGACAGCAGTTTTAAGACTGTGAGCTAGCTGCGGGTCTCCACACAGAGAAACACTATCACTCAATGTGGGCTCACAGACCCTAGCATCGCTACTTGGCAAATATCAGCATGACAAACAGCGGGCATTGTCTCCAAACTAGTGCCTATACTGAATCAATTCTGTGGGTCAATAAGAAATGGTTGGGTCAAGTCTGACCCCAAATGCTATTCTGTGACGACTGCCATCACAGTCATCACTGATTTTGCTCAGGCAAATCAGCCTTTAGCAACATAGAGCACACACACATTGTTAATCCCCAGCTTCACAAAGCTCTTGGGCCTGGAGGCCCTGGCCTCCTAATCATGACAGCTGATCTTCGGTCTCAGGTGACAGACTCGCTCTCACCTCAGAGACATACTGCGGCTGTAGGCATTGCACTGTGGGAGTACAGCGATGGTTATAAGATGCGGCAGATGAGAGGGTGAGAGACCAAAAAGTTGTTGTTTCTCAGAAAGCCTTTACATGCTTGATTCCAGTCTCACGCTGTGTCCTGTTGGGCAAGTCCACGCGATGGCAGGCTCGGACCGAGCACTAGAAACCGATGTTTTGAGTTTTGGCTCCCTTAAGAATATTCAAGTCACCCAAAATTTGGAACCCAAATGGACAGTGACCGTTTAAAAGGGAAAGCAGAACAAAAGAGTGAGAGAGGGATGATAAGATCTGAACAAGTTTGAAGAGCAATCCAGCAATGCAATACTCAAGCACTTAAAACCAAGTCCATTTAGTTCATTCATAATTCAGAACTAGAGGAGACTGAGTGGACTTTTAAAAAGTCACTTACCTTTTTTCTGTGATTCAGCATGGGTTCCCAAATGCATGCAGGAAGTCCATCTGCTCTCATGGGCAATTACGGTCCCCACATTTCTTCACAACACTTTTTTTATTTCCACAATTATTATTTTTTTTAAGACAGACCATGTCAAGTGATTGCAGAGTTTCTGACAGCAGCAATTTTTCGTATTCTGCGTAGTCAAACTGTAACCACCCGCATTGTTTTTGCTGGAGTCAACTGATTTCAAAAGGCCCTAGAGACTGTTAGCTAAACTGTTAAGAAACTGCCACTAGACATTAGGCAATTAATCAACCCACATGGTTGGGCTTCTCCCCACCATATGAGCTGTTATTATACTGTATGTAGGTCTGAGATCACAAATGGTACTTGTAATGCTCATGTAAAAAATATAAACTAGTTCTTTCAAAGTGAATGAACATACTGAGATAAAATCCATATTGACATTTCAAACAAGGTACAGTGTTCACTAAATTGTATGTTCACAGTAGTTGAACATACAATTTAGAATATAATTAAGGACAAATACCAATACCTAAAGGAGCTAAAAACATTCAAGGCAATATGCCTTAATGTCTGAGAACTGGGTGAGTAAGTGATTAAACCCCGTTTCCACATTTTTAAAGAGTGGTGTTATTACGAGAGAATGACAAATAGGAACAGCCACATCCTGCCTGGTGTTATTTAGCATCTCAAAAGGCTGACAGCCTAATAAAATGTGCAAGGGCGTAGACTGATAGACTGTTAAGAACATTTGAGTCCAAATAAAGGTATTCTCACGTTAA
The DNA here is from genome assembly GCF_038355195.1 of Osmerus mordax. NCBI lineage: Eukaryota > Metazoa > Chordata > Actinopteri > Osmeriformes > Osmeridae > Osmerus > Osmerus mordax. The sequence continues at coordinate 9,118,138 of NC_090067.1, forward strand.
AATGTGTTGAACAAAGCGAAACATACTCGCAAGTCAATGCACGGGATAGTAAAACCATTGAAACACAACAGTTAGGCAGAAGAGGTTCAGACAAATAGACTCGGCTGATGTTGACAGACACAAAACTGCAACGTTTTACAGCCAGACACACACCTCTCAGCACACACGCTGTAAACCTCCAGACAGTGCTTTCAAATGTCTTGTATTCACATTCATAACACATTCACCGGCTTGCCAGTTCACTGCAGGCCCAAATAAATCGTAGACTAAAAGAAAAAGTTGTAAAGGTTTCTCTTATATCAGACAAAAGCAACTAGACGGATTAGAGTGCAGCCGTTGGACCATGTGTGATCTCAGCACTTCAGTGGCTGTGGATAAATAGCCTAATCAGGATGTGCTGACAGGGCATTTGGAGAATAAATGGGCCAATAAGAAACTAGGGAATTAAGCATTGCTGAGTTCCAGAGTTGAAATAAACTGCACCGACACCACCACTAACCCAGAGAGTCTGACTCAGCTGGAGGAGCCAGACAACATTAGGAATACTTGATATACACAAAGAGGAAGCAATCCTCTGTTGGTATCTGCATCTCTGTAAAAGGGCTTCACCATCAACACTTATGCAAAGACTAGAAGTGAGAATTTGGAGGTTGGAGAATTGTAACAGTAGAAAAATTACTCCATACTGTCTGTGAACTGGAAGAGGTCATACAAGTGTGTGTGTGTGTGGGGGGGGAGCTGTTTAGTTACACAGACGAACAAGCTATAGGTTTTTCTCCCATCCCCTCCTCTTTCCTTGCTGCCCACCCAGTCAGATCTGAACAGGGCCAGGCTGAGTCACACCACAGGATGTCAACTGCACTGTCGACAAACAGCCTGAAAAAGATTTTCACCTGTAAGTGCTCTACCAATGTACAAGCAGAAAACACAAAACCTGACTGAAAATCAGTATTTATCAAGTCAAAATAGCAAACATCCGAAGACTGAGTTACAAGCAAACAAAAACCCAAAACAGACAACAGAGCCGCAGCTTGTCAGCCTCACAAGCAGCAACATCTTGTCATGACATTTGCAGAGACCTTGAAAACATCACGAGTCAGTAGCTCCAGAGGAGCCTGATGAAAGCAAACAGGCGCTTCCTGGCATGCGCTGTGGCAAAGGGTTTTCTCACCGCTGCAAACCAATTCCCTGCCCTCTGTTTCTCTCTCTCGTGATTTCATCATCAGGGTTCGCTTTTCTCCAATTTCCCATATTTTGATTTTAGCGGCATAGTTCACTTTTTCCTTCCCCCAACCCCATGTTAAATGTCTCCAAGGACATATCACTCTTTTATTCAATTTTCATAGTATAAATCCCTCTATAGAGTATCACAAGTGGTGGTGCATCCATTCATCCCACCTGCATTATATAATTGCTGTGAGAGACACCAAAGTGGTGTTATTCATTTGCTTTGAAACATCAGTGTATTCAAATGTGTTCAAATGTAGTATTTTAAAGGAGTATTTGAGTGTGTGTGCTCATTACACCTTTTCTTCTGACCCAGTCATTATGTGAAGACAAAGCATCCATACACACATTCTCTAACATGAATGTAACAGTGATACACTCATTTGTTCGTTTGGGGTTCTAAATAACAGAAAATATAAATGTAAGCAATTTCATGAATTTTCTTGTTTTGAAAGGTTTTCAAGACGAGTGTTAGATGCTTCATACTGCATGACGTCCTTTTACTTAGCGGAGTGATTTAGCTCAATACTGTCACCTGGTGGTTCTTCTGATCCTCTTACAAGGTGTAACAAAAACCAAGAAACAAACATAGCTAGTCACAAGTAAAAAATCAACCTGCCCAACTTAGTGAAGGTGACAATCGCTTACTCATCTTCTGGCCTTCTTTGTGCAGTCATGTGATTGCACAACTGTGACGTCAACCTATCTTGTTAAGCATTTCACAGGTCTAGAGGTCACCTGTTCATTGGAGGCTGTGTGATGGTTATTCTTGTGAGACACATAACCCTGTAACATGCACATTCAAGTAAAACAATGTTCCTTAAACCCCTTCCTCCAAGTCTCTGTAGTGTGCATTAAAAACAAAACTCAAAGTAGCTCTGCTATATACAGCTACACCAACATAATCAGCTCCTGGGAGTGCACTACTACTGTCACAAAAAAAACAAGCGACAAAACATTTTTTGGACAAAAAAAAGCACTCCAATTTATTAATCAGTCGATGGTTGTTTCCCTTCTGAGGCATTGGGGATGGAATAGGTTTTAGCGACAATAAAAAAAAAACAACATCTTACAATTACAAATATGTAAATCAAAGAATTCACGTTAAAAAAAAACTCCTAGATGTGTTTGATGAGTAGCTATGTATCTCTCTGTGCCATGTGTGCTCTGCTCTACAGCAGGCCTTGTCTCTTCAGATCCTCGTAGGTCTTCTTGTTGACCACATTTCCACTGGAGTCTTCGTACTCCTCCTGATAAAGCACACACACACACACACACACAAACGCAGGTGTTTAACAGGCTCAGCACACCAGTCCTCTCGTCTTGTGACTACGGACGTTGCTGTCCTGACTGAGCGGGCGCTACGTGCTGTTGTAAGGTCACGTGTGAGCGCTCCCCCACTCACCTCTGTGTCGGGCTGCCATCTCTCTGATGCCTTCTGGGACTTCAGCTTGGCCCACACTGGTGTCAAAACACAAGACGTTGTCAGCGTTATGCAAACGACCATTTTATCCCTGAACCCCGACCATGCTAATCTAGCAACTACAGCACACTGTAATCGCTGTCATGAAAAGAATCACTGTCAATTACTGCCAATTATCAGTGGGTATTTCAACAGACGGCTCGCTCAACGTGTTGCTGAGACAGAGTCGCGGTACTTACAGGAGACCGCGTCCTCGATCTGGGTGACGTTGGCAAAATGAGCCGTGTTGGGGATGCCCAGGCACCGCATGCCGTGGGCGTGACGCCATTCCTAAAAAGGAACAAAGAAAGAGTGAACAACAGACCTGGGAAGCGTGTCAACACTTTCTGCTTCCTGACGCCAGAATAAGGACTTCCTGAACAGAGAACAGCCGGAGAGGAGGAGGAGGCACTGACATTTGTCTCGGACGTGAACAGGAAATACGTACGGCAAAGTGCCTCTGGAAGGCCTTGGGCCCTCTGTAGGTGTAGTTTCCACAGATCTCACAGTTGTAGTTGATGTTCAGGCCGTGGAGTTTGTACAACCAGTAGGGGATGGGCTGCAGAGAGGGACAAACACACCAAAGTCATCTCCTGTTAGCGAATGGAGATCAGCCTAAGACAATTGTTTTTAGTTGATCCAATGTTTTGAAAAGCCAGTTCCAAGCGAGGCGCCGGACCTTGCCGTCCCAGCCCAGCGGCAGGTTCTTGGGGTTGTAGATGATCTCGTTGTCCTCGTCCTCGCTCTCACTCTCGCTGAGCTGCTCCTCCTCCTCCTCCTCCCTCTCCTCCCCCGTCCTGGCCTGCTTCCTCTGGACGTTCTCGTGGGTCAGCTGCCTTTGCTCCTGAGGGGTCACGCAAGCACACATCAGCCGGATGCCCTCACGTCACGCGGTACTGGCAGTAAAGCAGAGGGCCGTGTTGTATGTCGTGAAGAGTCAACCGGGAGACTATTCAGATAAAGAAGCACATCCAGCCGTCTTCACTCACCCCCAGGGTTTCCACATACTCATAGATCTGGGACTCCAGGAAGGCTATCTCTTTGTTGCGCTCGGTGTCTCTGCAGATGAGGGAACGTTTGATAATCGTGGTGATGAATGTTGTGAAAAAGACACACTAAGCATCTTCTGCGGGTGTGGGGTTAGGAGTACATACTTTTTGGGTCCTTTAGATTTGGGGTTCTTGGCAAACAGGGAGGGGTCCAGGGACTCCAGGGATTTGCCCTTGGTGCTGAACAGCCGCTGAGCTCGCTCCTCCAAAGTTCTGTGGGTCATAGATGTGACCAAGCCATCTGCGGTGTTAGCCGTACGTCACAACTCTCCCTATCCATCGTTTGTCATGGTCAACACAGTGTCCAGTGACAATACGTACCCTCCACACTTCAGTCCTAGGGCCATGAGAGCAGACTTCAACCTGTCCAAACCCAGGGAGGCCAACTCCTATGAGACAGAGAGAGACAGAGACAGAGAGAGATAGAGAGAGAGAGAGAGAAAGAGAGAGAAAGAGTGAGAGAGAGTGAGACAGACCGTTGAGTCCGAGGAGCAGGGCCGTAATCATAATATATATTGGGGGGGACACATCCTAATATTCAAATCTGGTCAAAATGTCCCCCCCAATATGTGGATATAAAAATAGAAATGTGCCTCACTACGACAGGCAACCAAATATAAAAATTTATTTATTTATTTTTAAAGTTCTCAGGGCGGGACCCTGAGACTCCCCAGCAGATTTCGCCCCCCCCAATGTTGACTCCATGGCTACGGCCTTGCCGTGGAGTGCTGTGAGCCCCACATGGTTCCTTACCTCCCAGGAGGAGAAAGCTGAGAGGTCCAGATGGGCTCCGGCGTGGGTCAACGCGCTGCTTGTCTCTTTCTACGGCACAGCGGAGGGGGGGAACAGGCCCAGTTAGATTTCAATATATGGAGATTCGACGGCCACGGAGGCCCGTGGGATCAGCATGGCTTGACCTCAGGACTCACCGGCCAGCCTGGGAAGGTGCCGTTCTCCCACTTCTTCTCAAACTCGCCCAGGACTTTTCCGTAGAGCTCGTTCTGGTCCAGCAGGGGCTTGACACGCTCGGTGTAGTCCTGCAGGTACTCCAACAGCATCTCCAGGTACCTGGAGAACACGCACACCGTCAGACTGGCACAGCGCTCTGCAGGCGGACGCCGTCACACACCAGCAGTGGATGCAGCAACTTTGGCACTTACTTCTTGTACTCTGCATTCTTCCTGTCCTTGGAGATATCGAACAGTTGATCAAACGAGGACAGGTAGCTGATATACTCCAGTTTCTGCAATTGAGAGAAGAGGTGAGAAAGATGGAGGATCTATCAACATAGACAAAACAGAGAGAAAGAGAAAGAAGACTGAGCTGCTTCTTACATCTGAACCCTTTAGGTTGGTAAACTTTAGGTAGCAGTCATGGAGATCTAAGTAACGACCGTAGCCTTCCTCATCTGTGAACTCCACCATGTCTGCAAATATAGAGAAGAGATCCTTATGACATCTGTCCACTTGTGCCATTCAGAGTTAGCATGTATTACTGTGTTTTGGGATGTTTAATTACTCTGAGCCTCTTCTGTGGGGTTGTCTCTGGCCTTCACCAGCTCATCAAACTCCACCGACATGGGTACACAGATCTGTAACAACAACAACTTTCTCAGCAAAGCCTACAAAACATAAATTGACAAACTAAGCGTTACAATGACGGGCATGACAAATGAGATCCATATGAATGACCTCATTGGGATGTTTCCTGTGGAATTCCTTGATCTGTTTGAGTCTGTTGTAGAATTCGGCGAATTCGTTCGGTCCAGAAATGGCGTTTAGTTCATCCTTCCTCATTCTGTAATGAGATGTGACTTTCAGATTTCTGTAGTCAAACCATGAATGAATGGCAAAATTCGCTACAACCAAATGACTTACCCATCTTTGTCGTCATACGAATCTCGGAGATTTTGGCTCACTTCCATGTATCTCTGCATGGGTGACAAACAAGTAAGTTCAAACACTGCATTTGCTGGTCAATGACAGGTTTCCTTAAAGTAAGTATAGTTGAGAAAAAACTTCGGCAAACGTTACTTACATCCAACATCGCTCTGGTTCGATGATCTGAGTTAATCTGATCGCGTAACTGTATTGGGACAATAAAGAAACACGTGAATGAAACTACTGTTGCAGTTGGACAGCGAATATTATTTATGATATTTTTAGCTAAACTACTTATGCGAACGCAGGTAGCACTAGCTATCTGGTTAAAGCAACTAGTACTGTATCTTATAAGTGCAAGCTAACTAGCTAGCTTCTGGTGCTACAATACCGTAGTTTTCTTATGCAACATTTCTTTTGTTTTGGCGTCCATAAGTCTCTCTTTCTCTTCATGGTAGCGTCGTTGTTGTTCTAGAATAGTTTCCATTGTTGTAATCTAATAGCCAAATTCCGAAATAATTCGAACTTGAAGCAGAAGATTACAGAGAACAAATAACTGCGGCACGGTTTGTTTTCAATGGCGCATGTTAGCTACGTTGTAGAGGAAGTGGGTTCGCGCACTCCTTCGGGCCCGCTTCTTCTTCCCAGGGAAACATGTACAAAACATCATGTTCCGTGGGAACTTAGTTCTGCGTTAAAATAGGACGCAGCAAATAGTTTCAGATCGGTTTTCTGATGCAATGAGACGTAACCTAATGACAGACCCTTTTTCCATACATACGTTAAGCAATTATTCGACCTTCACGCTAAAATGTGGGAAATACAGTTTTTTACTGCATCATTTCATTACAGCTGGTGTTTGATTTTAAGAAAAGCTGTCTGATGTTCTGAAGTAGGCTCTTCCATGATTAAACAAGATTCAATGTGCATTCTACATCCTAAACATTTTCTTTAAACTCGTTCATAGAATCTGAGAAGAAAGGAGAACGCAACAAACTATTTTTATGAGACATGCTTCATCTCTACGGCACCGCTCGCGCGCACTCGCGTAGAGCGCGCACAGAGGCGGTCTAGCAGTCTACATTCTCTCGCAGTTGCTGAGCGGAGAACCGAAGGGAACAGGGAACCAGAACAAACGGCCCAGAATTCACGGAATACACTTCGGGAGGTGATAGCACGTTTGTTTGTATCGCCTACCGCGTGTCAAATATTCGGAAGGTATGTTTACTTTTCTTATATTTTGGAAGTGTAGATCGAAAGTAATGGCTAAAGAGTCGATGCCCCGAGAGAACGTTATCCTCATAGAGGGGGTGTGGGGGTAGATCATCCAGTCTTTGTGCGGGGACGAGGTGGTCACCAAAGGCTCTCAGTAAGATCAAACCATATAGAGCGAACGATTTTCTGGGCTTTATCCTCTTGGTGTGATTTATTTGGACTCTGGTTAGCACCTAATCTGTTTCGCTCCTCGCAGAGACCATAGCAGGGTTCTCCGGTTACCTCCGGGGTGCTGAATTTTAGGCCTCTTTCAATTATGGGTGCAAGGGAACTGTACGGCTGTTCTCCCATAAACGCAGGCTGGGATTATACATTTTGACAGCTCCGCGTGACGAGAGATTATTTACACAATAAACGAAACACAACATGCCCACATTGTTGTTAAACGCAGATTTTACCGCCTTAACTTTCTGACAGTTGTTTTTATAACATCTTGTCCTTGACTGGCGAGTGTGATTACAAAGTAGCCTAACTAGTGGATGTTGCTACAACATTTTGATCATATCTTGTCACTCCCCGATATTTAGTTAACCAAAACTGTGATCAAATAACAAGCAATTAGTATACCCGAATGATGTCGGAAAACAAAATTCATGCTAATCATTTAGGCTAACTCATTATCGCAGATATCTTGATTCATAGATAGATATGTGTTTCTGCGAACTCGTGTAAAAATTCTGTTTTTGCTGTTAAAGACTAAGGAATGCGCATTCTCATTTCCGCCCAAATCGTGTTGACCACTGTAAACCGTCACCCGTTGGCTACTTATAAACACATCTTCGTTTCCTTTTAACAACCCCGAATACAATTTAGCAGTTCACCTTGCGGATCATTGATGGGGTAATTTAATTTCCCCAACGTCACCTTGCAGACCGGGCTTTGATTATGTAGCTTTGTGTAGAGGTGCCCATGGGGATACTGCACCTTGTTTAGTAAGATGACCTTTTCAGAGTCTTTGAGGGAAGCCAGATTCATTATAGTTGGCTCTGTCTAGTGTTTTCCAGTCCTTCCAACAGAATAGCTTTGTCACCCCCCCCCCCCCCCCCCCCCCAGGAGACAGACAGCTGGAGGTAATAGTTAGGCTGCCCAGGTGAAAGACCCTGATTGTAAGTTGCAAACCTTCCACTGGCGACCGTGTGTGCGCTCATCTACGTTTGTGTGCTTCCTGTGTCGGTGCGTGTGTAACCACACCTGTGTGTGTGTGCGCGCCTGTGTGTGTGGCCTTTGCGTGTGCGTGCGTGTGTGTGTTGCAGCAGAGCCAGGATGTCCAGCGAGGTGCCGCCGAGGCCAGACGACAGTCCCAACACCAGCGGGGGCAGCTCGGACACTGAGCAGAGAGAGGCCCCCCCAGCTGAGCAGCAGGCCCCGGAGAGGGACCAGACCCAGCCCAAGAAGAAGGAGGCCAAGATATCCAGCAAGACTGCTGCCAAGCTCTCCACCAGTGCCAAAAGGTGCACCTGCCTACTGTTTTTCATAGACTGTAGTCCCGTGTCAAACATGGTCTTTCGTCTAATTTTGAAGGCGAGTGGTATCAACGAAGTCGACCTTCGTGTAAATATTTAAGAACCGATTCAAAGGTGATATTAACGACTATGCATACAATCAACCATTCTCAATCATATCAAATATGTTGAGATGCTGTTCGGTCGTTTGTGCCTTAAGACAAGCTTACCTTGACGGGCTATTTTATGGTAATTGAGATCATTAAACGTAAATGGGTCAATGAACGTTCAAGAGAAAACAAGTATTTTTTCTCCTTTGTGTGAATGTGAGTACCCCAGCCCTGTAATTGTTTTCTTTCCTCTCTCGTACTGCCCGTTTCATCGCACAATCACGCTTTTACACGGCCGCGGCACGCAAATTGTGCCACCTCAGAAGAAGGAAAAAGAAAATCACACAGGCGATAAAATTACACGGCACACAGTCGACAGAGAATGACTCTATAACTGTGCTGATTGTATCACCAGCCCCCCCTTGTAAAAGAGGTATTCTCCTCCTTCAGTGAGCAATGCACAGTTTCCCCCTCCCTCCACCCCTACCTCATCATAACCAGTAATAACAACACAAGTGAGGAGGCTTGTGCTTTTGTTGCCGTCACGCCCCCCCCCCCCCCCGCGCGACAGCCCCAGATGAACAAAAGGACCACCTGAAGTTGGTGTCTGCGGTGGGAGATGGGGGGGTGAGATGGGGGGGTGGGAGATGGAGGCAGGGATGGGGGGGGGGGTGCGGGTGGATGCTCGCCTGTGTCTCTCCCGTGCCCGTGCTTCCCTTTCACCGCTGCACAGTCACACAGCTGAGCCAGCATACATTACGGCCAATGAGGGAAGCCTATTTATTTTTCTTCCATGGCAGTTCTGAAAATCTGCAAGGTTAGGATGAGAGTGGGAGTGGTCTTAGTGGTTTTCTTTCTTTTAAGTAACAGTTTGGCTTTAGGCTGAAGCTGCCAGGCACACACCCCCACCCTCCCTCCCTCCTACCGGTTGGGTAACTGATTGTAAAATATAGCACCTAGCTGTCGGATTCCTTGAAGGCAATCATTGGCATAGTTATGTAATGAGCACCGTCCAACTGTGAAATTTGACCCCTGCCCTCTCTGCTCACTAAGCCTTTGTTTATGTGCTCTGAGCTCTGTGTATACGCTACCAACAGGGAGAGAGAGAGTTACTGCCAGGAACAGAATTAACTTGTCCATGTAGACAATATCATATCCTTATCCGGCAAGGCCTTCTGACATCAATATCAATTTCTACATGCGTAGTAAAAGAGGGCAGAGATTCACCCGTGCATCTCTGTGTTGATCTTGCATGACAGCCTGCATCGCCTTATTCAATCACACCGCACAGGAGCTCATTAGAAAATCAATGAGGTATTCAGTGTGTACACTTACAGATTGATTTTACAAACAGAATTTATACATCTGGATGCACACACACACTGCCTGTGCACGTGTGCGTGTGTGTACGTGCGTGCATATTAATAACGCTGTTCCGCATTTCATTCGCAGGATTCAGAAGGAGCTGGCAGAGATAACCTTGGATCCACCGCCCAACTGCAGGTAGGCGCCCGTCGCGGCGTGCGTTTAACCGCTGGCCCTTGTTGCTCGCTGCCGCTGTCTATTAGAAGGCGTCTCAATAGATGCCTGTGGCTGATGAATCACACAGGTAGAACATTGTTTGACTCCAGCCAGGGCCAGATGAATGAGTCTGTCTGCCAGCCAGACGGAGGAGGGGGAACCAGGCCATAAATGAGTAAAAGAGCTGTGGATGAGCTGATTGGCAGTGTTTACAAGTGGGTTTGCTGTAGCAACGCCACACTAGTTTGCTCGAGGCTCCCTGAGGTGGTGAAAGGCTCTTGGCGGCTCCACCCGCTCACAGGGTTTATTTGAACTCTCAGTTCAAATTTGGAAGAGCGTGAAGCTACAGTGCACACCCTTCCTTCAAGACCTGTGTGTGTTTTCAGTGGGTGGGTGTTTTTGGTGAGTCAGCTTTTGGTCACCTGAAGGCTTTCACCCTTTAGGTGAAAGCCTTGTGTGTCGAGGAATGAGGGGTGAGAGACACAAAAAGGAAAGAGACACCAGTGTTTGTCAGGGCTGTAAAGAGAGAATTGCGTTTCTTCGGTCGAGAGATGTGGAATGACGGCAAATAAACATTTGCGAATGCAGTCTCTGTCATGGTTTTGAAAGATTTCCCTCGAAGTGTCACAGTATGTTTGTTACCTCCTAGCATGAAGCAAAGCTATGGATTATCTGGTTGAAGCATGCCATTATACTCCCTGACAAAAGCCCAAATAGCAGAGTGGAAAAGAGATTTCATGGTGAGACATTTGTATTGAAAATGACATCTGTATGGAAGAGAAGGGCTGAATTTGAAGGATGTCCATGCTGGAACGAGCCTTCATGACGAATGGATTCACTTCAGTGGCAGTTTGGCTGTTTGGGAAATAGGTGCCGACTGCTGGAGTATACTTGGGCTGAGGGGGAGGGAGAGAGAGGGAAAGAGAGTAAGAATGTGAGAGAGAGAGGAGGGGGGAGGAGAAAGAGAGAACTCTGCCTCACTTGCCATCATGCCCCCATGGCATATTTTCTTCACTCTAACTGCCCCCACAATAGCGGTGAGACCATAACTATGATTTATATTATAAATACTCACCTATTCATTTGTTATGAAAATGAACCAAAATCCAAGGACTGCTGCATAGTAGAGATGGTGAATTGAACTTGATATTGTCAGCCATGCATACTTTATAGTATTGGATAGGCCTACATGATTGGATCAATATGCTGTACAGGTATCAAAGATTGCTTTGTACTTTGCTCAATCGTTGTTGCTCTGCTTTGTGTGTTGGCCGTCGCTGTGTGAGTTCAAACGCTGTCTGCGCAGACATGCTGCCCTCACCAGATTTGGCAGAGTTAAGCGGGCCACGTTCAGAGGGGCGTCAGATGTAAGGGTTATGAACGCTGGCTGTGACGCGACTCATTAGGCTCCAGCAGCCCTTGTAGCACCACATCTCCCTCTCCCCTTCCTGGCACAGAGAACCCCCCCCCCCCCCCCCCCCCCCACACACCACCACCACCCCCCCTCCCCACTTCATGATCACAGGACTCATAAACATCCCATCTCCTTATATTCTATGATTTCCCTCCACAACAGACAGCGAAAGGTTTTTATGTCTGTGTGCAGAGTACAGAGAAGGGGGGGGGGTGCTCCTATCGTTTAGGATATGAGCATGCCTGCTTTTTCTAAAGGTTTGGCAACATTTTAAAGGACGCACGGCATAGTGGATATTTGGTGGAATGTGTTGGAGATATTCTTCTCTGGTTTAATCATCTTTGTCACCGTGCCAGGGAATAATTAATTGAATGTGACAAGCACTCTGGAAGGGTATGTAAATAGCCCCCACACCAGACACATTATATTACCCCGTTGCTCAGTCGGCCTTTTTTCGCTCAGTGTGTGTTTTTTTTTCTTAATTACCATATCCTTTCATGATAGTCCTGGCAGCGTTTTGATAAGAATCCCCCCGTTGGCTGAGGGAAACAATATGCATCCCGCGAGAGGATTGGCCACACTCTCTTTCTCACTCTTTTTTGCTCTCTTTTTGTATCTCCCTCTCTGCCTCCCCCTTCTCTTTCTTTCTCTCTCCATCTCTCTTCATTTCTTTCTCTCTCTTTCTCTTCCTCCCTACCTCTCTCCCCGTCTCTGCCCACACCTCACTCTTCCTATGTCTTTCCATACCTATCTCTCTCTCTTTCTCTCTCTCTCACCTCCGTCTGCACCCTCCTTCCTTCTTCTCCCGTTATCTCCCCTCACTCCCAGCCTAATCCCAGGAAGATTCTGTGTTTGTGTGTTCCAGAGGCATAACTTCCAGATGAATACTAGTCAGCCTCTCCTGCTCTCCAGACAGCAGAGAGCTGAGGAAGAGAGAAGCGTTGCATGACAGCATTCTTCAGACTCTAATTCCTCATGGTTATCATCAAGGGGGTTGGTAGGATTGACTTATACATGCCTCAATTTGCATTTTAGTAAATGAATCACAGTGGTTTTTCCCCTAGACTCAAGTCTAATTTGATCAGTATTCTGATGGGATGATTATCAGCCTGTGGATGATGATAAGATGACAATCATCAATGCTGAACCCCACTGAACTATCATTTACATGTCTGGGACTAGACACCCAGATCATGGAAGCAGTGGAGGAGGTCTCCTGCCTCCATGACCTTGTCGGCTGGTGTTGGTCTTTGATTCAGTCCCTGGCTCCAGGTTATGGAGCCAACCTTTTTCTCCGGGCGAAGAGTCTGACCTTTGACTCTTAGCCAGAACTAACGCATGGCTTCCGCTGCTAAGTGTTTCACATACAGAGAGAGGATAGCCTTGGTTTTATCACAGGGAGCCCTGGCAGCCTGCGACTGTTATTGGTGTGGCCTCTGGCACGCATCATATCACTCACTGATAGCTGCTGTTTGTTAGAAGAGGCAGCACTGCCCTTCCGTCCTCTTACAAACAGGAAATTCCTTTGTAGCAACATGATCGCTTTGGTCTGTTTAAGCGCCTGTGTGTGTTTAAAGTGTCGGCCCTGTTTCTGCATCTCATTCTAGCGTGATTGACAGTCAGGGAAAATGGGGATACTTTATGGACTTGCCTGTCTGACAGCTCCTTTTCATGGTCTGTGAACTTGTTTTGCTTGAGCTTTTACAACTAAGACAATACAGTATGCTTCTCCAAAGTGATCGATTCAGCGGCGTTGGAATGACTCGTACCAAAGCCCTCGTTGTCTACCAAACATTTTTCTTCTTTTTACAAAAGAAAACCATATTTTGAGCCCCCTCGTCGACCACCGCTGCAGAGAGAGATGAATTAAATTTGCAATTTGGAGTCAGCCAAGTGGAACTGTGAGTGTTTTGATTTGCCAGGCAGTCACTGTTCCAGCCCATTAGGTTTTGCTAGCCAGGAGTGTGTAATGTTATGTGAAATAATCTTCATCAAACTCCAACTACCGACACAATAATATGTCCACAAGAATCTTTTATCGCTTCATTGGGAGTCTTCAGTTGGGAGCTTGAGTGCAGCCAATCTCCTCTCCAGTCTCCAGCCCCCTATCATACCCGATGAATAGGTAGATAGATACAAACTTCATTAATCCCCTAGGGGGAAATGGTGTATCAAAACACTCGATGCTCTTCCTCAACCATCCATAATGGCCTAACCCAGATCAGTCTAGCCTAGCCCAGCCCAGCCCAACCCAGTCCATAGTCTCCTCGTTCAAGCAAGCCTATTGCCTGAGTCAGCCCAACCCAGGCTGTAGTCCCCTCGCTCAGCCTGTCGTAGCCAGGTGGCTCGGGTGATGTTTGTAGATGGAGCGGTGGGGAGGAGGAGAGGGGGGTGTTGATGAGGAGACATGCAGCAGGGAGGCAGCCGCACGGTGGCCTGCCAGCTGTTCCATCCCAGCAGCCCCCGCCTGCCTCCATAGCACCAGCCCGTCCGTCAACTGCATGGACACACCCACACACACACCCGCACCTGCAATATAGAGACTGTAGCGTCTGCACACACCCTCTCATAGCCTCACGCGCGCCACGAACACAGCCGAGCACACACACAACCACACGCGCGCCGCACACATTTCATAGCTTTCCCGGACGCATGCATATCGTGCAATCCCACTCGTCCCTCGCAATCATCACCCCGGCTTAGAGGGATCGGATGGGCGCAGCATTCATGCTCAGCGAGCATCCATCACCATCGAAGCGGTCTGTTCTGTCGACTTTGTTCCAGTGCAAAAGACCCAGAGATGCAGAAACGAGGATCTGTCAGATCCTCCTGTGCAGATTTGTGCGGCGATGCTCGCATGTTTTGGGGAGTCCTCCAGGGGGCAGGGGGGATTGTGGGGGGGGATCAGGTCTTACAGCAGCCCATTGAGGTCAGAACCGCTTCTTCTTGATTCAATGGGATGAATAGAAAGGGAGGGGTTGACAGATCAGACCAGGAGGATACCTATCGCTGGAAATGGAGTGTAGAGATTGATAGAAGGGGAGATGAGGTAGAGAAGGGTACATTGTGGGGGATTGGCCCATCTGCTGGAGAGAAGACCACCACACACCGGTAGCTGACACGACAGATAGAATGACTCCCCCTCTGTGTCTCCCAGCTGTGGAGGGGCTGTCTTCCTCTAGTCTCTCACTAAGGAACCTCTTTTTGTCTTCCACCCTGCACGCTTCCCTCCTTTTCTCTGTTGCTCTCTTTCTTTCGTCGCTCATCTCCAGTTCGCCACCATTGCCGGGTCTGTGTCTTAAACTGTCCTGTCCTTGACCGTCTATCCCTCCCTCCCTCCCTCCCTCTCTCTCTCTCTCTCTCTCTCTCCCTCCCTCTCTCTCTCTCTCTCTCTCTCTCTCTCGATCCATCTTGGGTGAAAATCTCTCCTTCCACGCATGCTGGCTTTCTTTTGTCTCTCTAGCTCTCTCTCTCACTCTCCCCTCTCTCTCCCCCCTTTCATTTCTCTTTCATCCCTCTCGCTCTATCTCTCTCTCTCTCTGCCACCCCCTCCCCCCCACCCTCTCCCTCCCTCCCATCCTCCATCTCTGTGTCCTCTCTCCTCTGCAGTTAGCCGCAGCTGAGTGAGCCAGGCCTCCTCTACAGGCAGAGTAAACGAGGTCATCAGTGTTATTATCCCACATGCGCATCATGTCTTTGTGTTAGATTAATGATTAGTGTCTCTCTCTCATCAGATGTGCCACCCTCCTCTGGCAAGGGCTCGGTGAAATCCTTCCTCGCACACCAGACAGCACACGCACACTGGTCAGATCCATGCGCACACGATCACATGCAACAACGAAAGAAAAGATTGCACACAAAAATACCACTTCCTCTTTCTTGCATGCAGAAAACCACAGCTTCGTCTGACATAAAGAAACACACACCTTTGCTTCCTCCGCACAGCCCAGAGTCAAATACTGGTGAACAATCTTACATCCCCTCACTTCTATAACTTCTATTCTCTCTCTAACCTGTTGGGATACATTATTTATTTGTTTCACAGATTTGTTTATCCTGTGCACTGCGCAGCTTAAGAGGACTCTTATCCCCCTCTAAGCAGCCTGTTCAACATCAACACAGCTGGGTTTTATTGAATTAATTGTAAAGGCAGAGCTTAATGTAGCTTAGATGTCATACTTAGCTTTAGGATCGTTAGTACAGCTAACATTAGTGGAAACCATTATGAACCTGTTAAATCTTGTGTGTATATGTTATAGAAACTATCATATTTGCTAGTTTGAATTACGTACCTTGAAAAACAGGAATAGGTTAGAAGGAATTGTTAGAATGTGCAGTAAATTGCAGACACAAATCTAAATGACGTCTCCCAACAGCACAGAGTCAGTGCCATAAAGAAAGCCTAATCAATCCTTGCTGACCCTTGTTCAGTGAGTTCAGGGTGCTCCTTGCTGACCCTTGTTCAGTGAGTTCCGGATGCTTCCATCTGGTTGCAGATAAAATCTGCCAAGGTGCAGGACCAAAATATTTAAAAACTCATTTGTCCCTGTTGCTACTGGCCTTTTGAGTGACATTATTCAATGAAATGTTTTTTGTGTAACGTGTTGATCGGTGTGTGTTGATTGTTTATGATGACTGTATTTACTACTGTCTGTGCGTCAAATTGCCGCTTCGGGATAGTACCCTGACATAATATAGATAAAATATGTCTGCCTCTATAAAATATTAGCTTTTCGTATTATGATCTAAGTATTTTTATAGATTTATTTATATAGACTTTCTAATGCGTTGTACACTATCTAGACATATCTGTTTCCAATAGCTTTGGGAGGAGGCAGAGTAGATGAAGTCTGTTATGTCAGCTCCCCTTGTTGGCTGTTTAACAGGCAATCTCCCCTGTCATCAGGGCGGTAAAACAAACAGCTGGCGGAAAAAAAAGAAAACAGTTCAGGGCGTCTCACTATCTGTCCGTGTTGTTACAGCTTTACTGAACTAACCAGTTGCGAGGGGTGAGATAAGGGCGCAGCCTAGAAATGCCAGCTATGTCCATGCCTGCATACCTTGATATTTCCTGAAAATATGTTCTAGATCAGACAGCAGGGACAGGAGGATAGTGGAGCAATGTTTTATCATTGACCCTTGGTCCATAGGTTGACAGTTGTGTTGTCAGGCTAACTAGGTTGAGGCCTTGCTGTGTCGAGACTATAATGTTGGCTCCTCACACTCTAATCACTGTCAGTTTTGATCGCGACCTATCACTTTTCCAAAGAGAAGGCTTCCCCCTTTCTATAGTGTTATGACGGCACCAGTGCATCAGGTTTTTGATCGATATCAAGCATTCTTTATGGCAGGGAGACCAAGACGTCTTTGCCCAGCTCGGGTTCTATTTGTTTCAGTTAACGTTCATGCTTGGCTCGTGCCCATTCAAACTGCCGTGGAGTTAAATCAATAGTGCACTGAGAGCCAAGATGCACCCACCCACACAAACAATAAAACGCAATCCAGTCACAGCTTTCTTAAAATCATCCTTTAATGTCTTCCAGTCAGCAGACAGGGGCTGGGAAGCCATTGGAACGATGCATATTTCATTACTCGGGGATTGTGTTGCAAACAATCGTTTATGCTCGCCTGTTCTACACGGGAGAATTGGGGAGCATTTCGGTAGAGATGTTAGATGCACGCCATCAAAGATATCAGTCTGATGTTATCATCGAGCTCATAAAAAGTCACTTTTTTTTCAGCACCAGTTCTGTTGATGCCCTCAACGCTCATGTTTACCCTTGATAAGACTGAACTAATCGCTGGCGCTTCAGAAAGAGGAGGGTCTACGATATAGTTGCCTTGATTTGTGTGTAGGTCACTTCTATATCAGTTGTAGTGGCTGTATTGAGCCGATGGGAGTCATTCTCTTTGCGTCATCTTTCTAATTTGATACCAGTCAGTGCACTGGCAAGGTCCAGGGCTTCTATTAATCAAAGTGTGTGCCATGTTCCAAGACCGAAGAGGAGACTGCCAGGGAATGGATACCCCTAGGGATCATCTTCCACGCACGGTAAATCTCTGTTTAATTGTCTCCATGCCTGCCTGGCTCGTACAGCTGACGTGGCTGTCTGCGCTATCTAGCTAGCTAGCTAGATAGCCTACGAAAGGGTTCATATCGTCTGTTGAATAGTTAATGTGCCCTTTTGTGGTGCTGCTGTGGCCTTTAAACCTTGGCCCTTAATGGGGGTCTCCTTTTATCTCCTGGTTTCAGAAGGGTGGGGGCAAAAAAACATTAGGGATTTTTTAAGTGCAGTTAATGTATGGATGTTAATCACTGGTGCAGGAGAATCTGTGCCTTGGCTAGAGGACCTCTTCCTGCTTTCCCTGGCCCCTGTAGGTAGAAGCCGTCCATCCCCTCCATGCCTCTGTCCATGCAGGTAGCCAGGGCCTTCTCCCCATGTCTATGGCTCGTGCGCGTGTAAACAGCGAAACACTGGCACCGGGACAAATGGCTCCAACGCAAACACACTGGGCCCACGATGGGATTCCATTACCGTTCTGGCATGGAGTCCTGCGCAGACACACTGAGACCGCCCCCACACACACCCTCACGCCACCCCCACAAAGCCCAGGATCAACTTCCTGCCAGGGCTTTGATTTCATTTCAGGTGGCACTCCCCAACAGCTGGCCTAGGGCTGGGGACGGGAGGGGAGGCCGCGCATTCCCTGTCGCCTTGGGAAATCTCTGTGATGGACGATGGGAAAAATCTGGTCATCGGCCATTATCAGGCTCATCCAGAGCAGGGCAGAAACGCACGGAGGAGTCTGTTCCGGAGAAAGCGATGCTCGAATGAGCTGACCTAGGAAGGGAGGAGGGACAGCCTCGGCCCCGGCCTCGGCCCCGGCCTCAGACAGGGACTGTGTGTTTCTCTGCGAGCAACTGCCATTCACAGGCGCGCATCTCAACGGTGTGGCGTGAAATCAATGCACACAGTGCAGCCTGATCAATGCCGCCATGATCACTACAGGCATGGCGCTGAGCGATGGTTTTCATTTGGTTTGCTCCGGAGTTCAAGGATGCTTTCCTCAAAACCCACCCTCGGAGCGTCCCCTTTCCCCACGAGGGCAACCACGGAGGCTGACGACGCTTCTCTAGCAGAGGACAGCCAGCCAGCCGGAGCCTGCTCGTCACCAGGGGCGTCGGGGGCGGGGCTAACGAGCACCTCAGGACACCAATGGCCCGCTGCTCGCTGAGTCGGCACGTTTGGCCGACCTTGTGTCGTCTACCGTGGTGTGTGCGCGTGTTTAGATAAGATCCCCTCTGCTGTAGCTTCTATCTCCCCCAATTAAGCCTCTGTGGAGGGGGCAGGGTCAGTCAATCATTTGGGCTGTTGCACTTAGACAGACTGACAGACTTGGCCCCCTTTGGTTTTACAAGGATTAACACACATGTATATAGGTCTCTAAATAGCTCGGATCGGGCTACTCTTTACATTCTACTTTTGGCTGTAACATTAGAAGTTAGCGGTCTAATCTTACCGTATGAGCAGGTCACTCTCATCCATTTCCACCAGTACAACAGATTGCCTAAAATGTCCTTCTTGTCAGACTCCTAATCTCCTAAATTCTTTTTCTCCCAATCATTTAAGTAGTTTTAGGTTCGAAAAGCCTCTCAAAGTGTGCAACTCAGACAGGGTTTTCTGAATGTTCAGGCAGAATGTTCATCGTATTTAACTGTCTGCTGTTATCTCTCTCTGTTTCTCAGTCTGTATCTCTCTGTCTCTCTGTTTCTCAGTCTGTATCTCTCTGTCTCTCTCTGTTTTTAAGTCTCTCTCTCTGTCTCTCTGTGTCTCTCTGTCTCTCTCTGTCTCTGTCTCTCTCTCTGCTGCAAAGTGATTTGGCTGCTGCCTGATCCCTAGATGATGGATGAGAGGGCTTTAACTCCGACTTTAAAGTGTGCTGAAGGTGTAAACGCCAGTTACTTGTTCAGTTACCTTGTTTTCTTTTTTTTTACTCTCATTTCATCTCACTGCTAGATAAGCCTCCTATGTATTTATTCTTCTCGTGCTCCTTCCCTCTCTCCATCTCTCACAGTCTCTCTCTTTCTCTCTTCCTCTCTCTTGTTGAGTTTCGAAGATTAAAGAACTTTGAGATAGAAGGACATTTTAAAACACCTTTAAGATTGAAGATTGTTTTAGCCAGTAGCTGAAAAGATCACAGAAACTGCTCTGTCTTGGGACAGATCCCAAGTTTGCCGGAGATTGTTTGGTGAGGAGATTCAGACAAACCCCTGTTCAGCCTTGTTATTAAACTGTTTCATTTTGTGTGTCAAAAGTAAAAAAGTTCTAAAGGTAAAAAATATATTTTCAACAAAATGTTTCGAAAGGTTGAAAATATATCAGTGATTTATAAAAAAAAAAATAGGCTTGCATCATCGATGAGTACTCGATGAGGACTCTACTAAAGTACTGTACCCTATTGGGGTGGGTGTGCCCATACACAGCACAAATAAGCCATGCTTGCAAATGTTCTCAGGGTGTGTGCGCTGACATGTTTGCCTCCACTAACATTTCATTCTTAACTCCGTTCAGACACAAAGCCGTGTCTGTTGCGCTGCTCCGGTGCGCTCGTCCTGGTTCTGACTGGAGCCATGTGTCGGTAGACGTTGGAGGAATGTGGGCGCAAACCCCTCAAGGACTCTATCCACAACCCCACTACCTTTTCATCTGTTTGCTATGTCTCTCCGTTGCTGTCTCCAACTCACACACTCGGCATTCAGCCCGCTCGATAACCCAGTGACCGACACACTTGCCGGCCGGTATGACCTCCAGAACCCTTTTAGCTCGTGTCAGATGGGGGGGGGGGGGGGGGGAGGGTGGTGGATGGAGGGGAAGGGATGTTGATCCTCTCATCAGTCAGACAGACTCCAGCGACATCCTCGCCCCAATCTGCTGAAACATCTGCAGTCCCTCTTTCTGTACATGCCACAGTTTTTTCATTTTACATCTCATTTCATTTTCTATATTTTATATTTCTATCAGATCAAAATGTGTTTGTGTAGCCCTTTTTACAAGCAATGTCACAGAGAGTTTCACATACGCCCATAGAACTGCCCCTCAAAAAACCTAAACCCTCAAGAAAGACAAGGAAAAACTCCCAGAAATACTCACTAGAGGAGAAAAAATAGAAGAAACATGGGAGGAGCAATTCAGTGACAGATCTCCTCCTCCAGAGACGGTTGCTGAAAGAGAGGTGCAAGAGAGGTGCAAGTATTAAGTTCAAAGAACACAAGGAAAAACTGACTACTATTTCTCCATCTCTCTCTCTTCTACAAACCCCCCTCCCCCCCCCCTCTACTCCCTTACCTCTCTCTCTCTGTTTCTGACGTCTGTGATATTGCTCGCAGCTTTTCCTGGCTAGTCAGGGGAAGGTTAATGAATGACCGTTTCACTGCAGTAATGGAAGCCATTAATGGCTGAGGCAACATGAAAGGTTATCACAAACACATTCACCGTTCCTTTAGTGCCTGAGTGAGTGAGATGAGGGAGAAATTACTCATATCCAACCTTATCATTTACTCCAATTATCACAGAGGAAGCGGGGTAATAAATTGGAGTCGAAGTGTGTGTGTATTTATTTATGTAGACGTTAAAATATTCATGGAGTGGCGTGTGGAAACGATTATGGTTTGTTACAGTCTCTTCATGAGTCGTCGCACGTCCAGAATCGCTTTACCTGTCTTTTTGTAGGAATGTCTGTGTCTGTGTGTGTGTGTGTATGAGTTTTTTGTGGGCGTGTGTGTGTTCATGATCCAGAAACCTCATTGTAACTAGGCTGTGAGTTTAATATGGAAGTCTGGACTGGCTGGTCCAAGTCCAGAGCCTCAGCCCAGGCCTAATGCTGCCACAACAAGAGCTGGTGGCGGGAAGGAGGGGGGGGGGGGGGGTGAGAAAGATGAGCCGCGCTTGAAACTGTGCTGCAAGTCTTGACTGAGATCTTGATCAAAACCTGTCATACCAGATCATTCACAAAGCCAAAAGCCTCATCGTCCTGTCTGCTCAGTGTGTTTGAACACAGCCGTAATTCCGCCTTGGTTAGTGTATCACTGGAGCGTGGCATCAGGGCATGGACTGAACAGCTTGCTGTCTTAGTTGGACATGAAATGTTTTTGCCTGATTTATTTTGAATGATCTTGTCAAAATAACAAAAAAAAATCATAAAACATGTACCAGATGCTGTTTGGTTGGTTACTGAAAGGTGTGTTGGATGTTGGACGCACGTAAAAGGAATCCTGATGTACGGGTTGATGTGATTCATAAAGTCTTGGATTGGTACAGTGATTACCATCTCCACCAGTGATGACAGTGAGATCACTCTTGAGTTTTCACTGTACTGATGAAGTGTTGTGTCTACTCGGGCATCCACGCGGGTGCTATAACACATGGGTGTTGTTTCCATGGAAATCCCTCCTGCCGCACAAATCGCATGCACACACATGCACACTCCAGGGATGAGTTGCTAGGCAACATGCCCAAGACAATGGGGACCCGCAATTGGTTTAGCACTGATTGAAAGGTTAGAGGTCGTCGTATCTACACTGGGGTCGCCCTGCTGGAAGAACGAACGCCCTCCCCATCACTTTACCTCACCCACACCCCCCCGTCCCTCTCCCCTCTCGCCCCCCCCTCCCCTGGCTCCCCTCGCGCCTGGCAGCCCCCGATCCTGATGAACTTCTGCATTGTGGGTATTTAGCTGGCCAAACTAGGAAGGACAAAGCCCCAGCACAAGCGAACACACAGGCCTTTTTGCAGCAGGGACAAAAGAATGAAAAGCGCTTTTCTCTCAGCTGAGATTTTTACGTTTTTTTGGCCTCCTATTTTGAGCCTTTTTACAGTGGATCATTCCATGAGACCTCAAGGACAAGCCTTTGGAGCTGGAAAACTGTGATGGGGGGGGGGGGGGGGGGTGATCGCTGACTAACGACATTGGAGGAACACCCAGACCGGCTTTACAAATGAACCCCCGGGGGACGTCTACAGCTCAGTGAAAGCACATCGTAACCTAGTCACGGTTGTTAGTCAATACTCGTGTAAATCCGGTCCCTCTTTGATGACATCAGATGAGGAGATGGAAGGAGAGAATCCGAAAACAAAATAAACATTGAGAAGCGATCAAAGTCATCTAATTCGGGGGGCGTGGGGGTGAGGGAGGTGGGGGTTGAGAGGGACAGGGAGGGCTGGCAGTTCCTTTTTTAACAGGTATGTTGAACAGTGAAATGAGGAAGGGAAACCGGTGATGCTCTTGGGTGCAAGGTCATGGACGGTGTCATGGGTGTGTGAAGTTATGGCCGCCGCTGCGATTGACGTTAGCTCCGGGGACGGGACTGGGCCAGTGCTATGCTGTATTATCCGTCGACAGGTATAATCCAGTTAGGCTGTAATCTGGAGTTGGAGGGATTAGCCTTCTAGGGAGGAATGTAAGTAGATGGTAATGCTCCCATGGTCTGTCTGTTCTGCTGCACTGTCATCCTCTGGGGCTCTGACTGGCTAGGGCTGGCCCACTGTTCAGCACTGGGGCAGTCTCAGGCGACGACCGTCTACATGTCTGTCTGCCTGCCTATCTTCCTTCTTGTCTGCCTGCCTGTCTGTCTCTTTGTGTCTGTCTTTCTGCCTGCCTGTCTGCCTGCCTGTCTTCCTTCTTGTCTGCCTGCCTGTCTGTCTCTTTGTGTCTGCCTGTCTGCCTGCCTATCTTCCTTCTTGTCTGCCTGCCTGTCTGTCTCTTTGTGTGTGTCTGCCTGTCTTGTCTGTCTGTCAGCGTGAGGTCTATGAGTGTGGCCTTGAAGGATGGATTTGTGCTGTGCGAGCAGTGAGCGGTGTAGATACCACCCTCTGGAGATTTGTCGGCATTTGCGCCTTGCCCTTGAGCATGGAAAAATGGCTCTGACGTTTCAGTAATAATTCACTCTGTGTAGGCCCGGATTTGGAGACGGGAAACATAGCTGGATCTACTTATAGATGCATTTAGTAGACTCGGTATGCTACTGATCACAGTGAGTCAGCATTGGTTTACTGTGTCTTGTGAAGAGTGCGGTGGTAAATCAGCGGGCCGCATACTATTTACTGGGTGTTTGGTTTTTGTGTCAGATTCTCGCTAGCTAACGGCCCCTTCCTGATTTACTCTGTCTGTATCGCTCTATGTCTTTATTTCAGGGGGGGAAAGGGAAGGGGGGAAGGGGATCTTTGCACCGTCACTCAGGACTCATTAGGGCGATTGATTGGGTAGCGTCGCCATCGATACGCCCACAATGGGAGAGGGGAGGGGGGAGGGGGTGATGAACGATGTAATTATCTTCACAGAGGTCACACTTTATTTTGCGTGTATTCCTGTGTGGCTTTAGGGCAGATCTTCAAAGCTGTGGCTGTGTATAGTGGCTGGGAAGGGTCTCCAGCTTGTTCTTGTGTTTAATGTGCAGACTCAGGCAATGTCCCATGGGCTAAATCTGACAAATAAATGGTATAACCAGGGCAGAGCTTTGCCCCACGCCCCTTTATCCTCATTGACCCAAATCGACTGGGTGTTTTCCTGTTCGATCCTCTCGTTCGTTCCACAGCGTTCAGACTTGAAGCAGTGGTGGAGGACAATACTATAAAAGCATACACTATACAGTACACACTGCACTGGACAAGCACTTTTTAAAAATCTTTCATCCTCATCTCTGTCCGTTTAAGAGACAATTGGTTATCTCAGAGGAGATGAACCAGGGTGCCCCATTTACAATTCCATACCACATATGCTCCTGACCCTTGTTCAAGGGCCTGTTTAGCTTGGCGGCCGGGAGGGGAGAGGGATCAGGGGATGATGAATTAGGAAGTCTGCTCACCACTGCAGCGTCTGTTTGTCCTTCAAGAGCTCCTTTTGTCTTCATGTTTTAGGGGACCGTGGGAGTGTTTGGAATCTGCAAACGTGCTTGCGTGGATGTCCCAGCATGTAGGTCATTGGATAGTTGTCTGCACGTGTGTGTGTTTCACATAAGCTGAACTCGAGAGAAAGTGTTTAACGGCTGTATTTATTTGTGTTGTCTGGTTTATTTCTCTGGGGCTGGTTTCAGACCCACCGCGACACAGTTGACGTCTCTGTGTTCCCTCACCACCTTGCACTTTCTTTCCTGTCTCTTTTTTTACACTCTCGCTCTCTCTCTCTCTCTCTCTCTCTCTCTCTCTCTCTCTCTCTCTCTCTCTCTCTCTCTCTCTCTCTCTCTCTCTCTCTCTCTCTCTCTCTCTCTCTCTCTCTCTCTCTCTCTCTCTCTCTCTCTCTCTCTCTCTCTCTCTCTCTCTCTCTCTCTCTCTCTCTCTCTCTCTCTCTCCCCTTGCTTTTTCTTTTTGAGTTCACCGGCACTCTTCCTGTCATTTTCTCATTCTCTACCTCTCTCTCTCTCTCTCTCTCTCTGTCTCTCTCTATCTCTCTGTCTCTCTCTGTCTGTCTCTCTCACACACACAGACACAGACGTCACTCACACCCTCCCCGTCTGATATCCCCCCGTGCAGCTCTCTCAAAGTGCTGAGTAGCAGCTTGTGGTGTGTGTGGAGGTCATAAATAGACAGAGGTGTGACTGGTGTCTCCAGCAGGACTAAGAGGGAAGAGTGTTAACACAGATATCCCCTGTCATGCTTCCCCTTGTGTGGGACCATCTCTCTCTCTCTCTCTCTCTCTCTCTCTCTCTCTCTCTCTCTCTCTCTCTGCCTTTCACTCTTTCTCTGCCTCTCTCTCTCTCTCTCTCTCTCTCTCTCTCTCTCTCTGCCTTTCACTCTTTCTCTGCCTCTCTCTCTCTCTCTCTCTCTCTCTCTCTCTCTCTGTCTCTTCAGACAGCCACTGAAGGTCTTAACCTCTGCATTCACCTCTGGTGCTGTCTGTGTGTGTGTGTGTGTGTGTGTGTGTCTGAGCTCACCTCAGGTCTGCAGAGAGGAAACGGTCCATTTCAACCCTTACTTGACGTTGTTGAAAGTTTCTTGTTTTTTATTTCAGGCCTGCGCAAGTAAAAATAGTTTTCCGGAAGAGCAGTGAGAGATGGGGGAAGAGGGGAGGGGGGGGAGAGTACGAGATTGCGGCGTGCGCCGTGCGGGTATGGTGAGGGGTGGGCTGGCCAAGAGCGGAAAGAGAAGAAAGAGAGGGAGGGGAGAGAAGGCGAGGCAGAGAGAGAGAGAGACAGAGAGAGAGCTCTCCTGCAGATCCTCATCTTAATTATGACGCAATGATTATTGGAGCTGGGTGGAGAAAATGGACACCGTGGGAAATCACAGGGCTTCATCAGCCTGCTCCGTTTCAACACAGCTCCATCAGGTAGACTGGTGGAACATAGCGTAGTGCAGAAGCATCCTCTGATGTAGGGTTCTCCGATAGCCGTTTTTTACATCAAGTGTGAGTGATTGAAAAATGAGTGCCGTTTCTCGGCAGCGGAAAGATAAGATTGTAGCGCACACTCGGGTATACTGCTCTTACCAGTCCTCCCGAGTGTGGAGCATTAGGAAGGCAGGACCTTCCTAACCAATAGCTGCAGAGTTCTCTGGGGGGAGAGACTCAACAAGACTTCTATTACATCGTTAAATAGATCATCGGGGAGGTCGCTGGGCAACCAGATATACCCATAATTCTGAGCTTATGAGGTTGTCCTGGGCCTTGAAGACAGAGAAGATGTTCCCTGGCCAGTAGTGAGAGGAGTATGGTGTATGGTGGGGGGGTGGGCTGGGCTGGGAACCATGCACCAAACACCTGCTCAGACAGACAACATGACCCACAAACAGATTTCTCCTTCACCCGCTACAGCGGAGCGTAACGCACAAGCAGGGCCGCCTCCTGCAAGTCCACCCTGTCATCCCTCAGCCTAGATTTAGAAAGCAGAACATGTCACCACTGGCAAGCACAAGCCCCCTCTCTTAACCTGCTTCCACAATCCCTCACTGTCTCCCAAACACAGCCAGACATGAAATAGGACTACAGCAAGCCTCTAAGCCCTACAGCAGCCAACTGCTTCACATGAATAACTGGCCTGATATAGTATACTGGCATTAATTCACCTAGCTCTTTCAACTCTCTCTCTCTCTCTCTCTCTCTCTCTCTCAGCAGTCTTGCTCTCTCTCTCAGTACTCTCTTCCCCTTTCTATCGCTCTCACTTTCACCATCTCTCTCTCCCCCCCTCCTAAAACGTACGAGCTGAAAGTAATAGTTGTATAAGAAAGTAACTGGGGCATTTGGTCTTATTATTCCATTTGCCCGTGGAATCCCATTAGTGCTTCCCTCTGCTGTGTGGGTAGAAGGAGAGAGGGTAACAATGGAGACAGACTGGAGCCAGCTGCTCGACATCGTGGCTCAGATGTACAGGCAGGGAAAGATCGAGAGCGCGTGTGTGTGTGTGTCGGCTCATCGCATCAGAATCAAATCAGTCACACAAAAAGAGTTTGAGCTCACAGATAATCAGTCATACCACAGGATTGACAGATAAAATCAGCCTTGTTTGATTGTACGAGAATGGCATCTGGTAATGAAGGATTTTGGATCGACTGAAGTGCTCCTGAATAAGAACCAGAGTTACAGGATTAAAGAGATATTCCCTGATCCTCCATTCTACTTTCTTCTCTTTCATGCTTGCAGTGTTTGTTGTTTCCCGTGTCGAATGTATTTTGAACATCATGTATATCTTGAAACACCTTGTTTTTGCATTAGTAGAGTTAGGGTATGAGTTCATTTCAATTTCCTTCATTTGAGGCTTTTCCCAAACCAAACCTCACCACTTAAAACATTGTCATTGTAATTGAAAGGGTCTGAATTGTCGTTGTCTGTGTGCTTGCAGTGCGGGTCCAAAAGGAGATAACATCTATGAGTGGAGGTCCACCATCTTGGGCCCCCCAGGCTCCGTGTACGAGGGAGGGGTCTTCTTCCTGGACATCGCCTTCACACCAGACTACCCCTTCAAGCCCCCCAAGGTAAGCCCTGCTTCCACCCCCCCCCACCCTTCCCAAACTCATCATATATATTCCCCGGCCGAGATAGGAACAATGTCTCCATTGTTTTCAAACTTCCGCACGACGGTGAAGGCTTCTTCTCGACGGCGCTTTTTCCGCCGAAGCATGTTTAAACTGTGAGCGCTGCCTGTGTCTGCAGCTGTTTGAATCGCACGCTTGTATCTGTTTTTTGCTGCGCCTCTGGCAGGGGCGTGTTTGTTTTACTGATGCGTGTGTGCACAGGAGCAGCCGAGTGGGGACCCGTGTGCACTGGCCCCTTTTCTGTTTGTTTGCACCTCTGGTGGCTGGTGCCTGGTGGCGTGGGCTTTTTTGGTTTGGGGTGTAGGGACGCTCCCTGGCTGAGTGGGCTGGGCTATTTCGGAAGCAAATATTTAGAAGAGCATCGCTGGCAGTTCTGAAAATACAAACAGACAAGTATTTTAGGGATTTGTTTTCCTCCGCGTTTTATTACCCTCTCTATTTCGGAGCATGGTGAACGGGCAAGCTGTCTTGCTTTGGGGAGGATGTTTTTGGGAGAGCTGGAGTGGGTATCAACAACAAAAAGCATGTGAGAAAAGCGTGTTGTGGAGCAGCGAGCGGCCTCCTGTCTCCGAGCGCTCTTCAGTGGGAGACGCTGCAGGCGGCACACACGGAGTGCTGGGACTTCGGTGGAGCTCTGCTTGCCCAGGGATGTGGGCCGCTCTGCTGCGCCATGGCTCTCTCGTCTCTCTTTCTATCTCTCTCTGTCGCTCTCTTTCTCCTTCTTTCTGTCTCTCTCCCTCTTCCTACCTGACCCTGCTGTCAGTGGAGGATGAGAGGAAACAGAGCTTCTCTGAAAGCATGCCCCCCTCCCCCCACACACACACACAAAGCACGTGTACACACACATGCACTGGCTTGTTATTACAGCCTGGTTTCTTTCCACTCTGCTCTGCTCTACTCTGTTGCTCTGCTCTACTCTGCTGCTCTACTCTGCTCTGCTGCTCTACTCTGCTCTGCTGCTCTGCTCTGCTCCGGTCTGCTCTACTCTGCTCTGCTCTAGTCTGCTCTGCTCTACTCTGCTCCGGTCTGCTCTACTCTGCTCTGCTGCTCTGCTCTGCTCCGCTCTGCTGCTCTGCTCTGCTGCTCTGCTCTACTCTGCTCCGCTCTGCTCTGCTCTACTCTGCTCTGCTGCTCTGCTCTGCTCTGCTGCTCTGCTCTGCTGCTCTACTCTGTTCTGCTCTACTCTGCTCTACTGTAGTCTGCTCTTCTGGACTTTCCAAACCCTCCACTGTTTCACTCTGCTCTGTCCTCCTCTCTGCTCTGTCCTCCTCCTCTCTGCTCTGTCCTCCTCTCTGCTCTGTCCTCCTCTTTTCTACTCTGTCCTCCTCTCTGCTCTGTCCTCCTCTCTGCTCTGTCCTCCTCTGCTCTGTCCTCCTCTCTGCTCTGTCCTCCTCTCTGCTCTGTCCTCCTCCTCTCTGCTCTGTCCTCCTCCTCTCTGCTCTGTCCTCCTCTCTGCTCTGTCCTCCTCTCTGCTCGGTCCTCCTCTCTGCTCTGTTCCTCTCGATCGTCAGCCTCTCCCCAGCTTGGTGTGTTCTGGGAGACTTTCCCAGGAGGGATGGGCGGAGCATAAGATGGAGTGGAGTACAGATTGAGGTAGAAGTGTCAGAATGAATGACAGTCCAGAGGGTCGTTAGATTAACGAACCACAACAGGAGCGTCATCACAGCTTGTGAGAAGAGCCTGTGACCAAGGTTCATTTCTCTAGTGGATGAAACTGCCGTAAAAGCGCTGTCCAAGCTCTCCTGGGCTAGCTCACCTCAGCACGCTGGCTCAAGAGGAGGGGCTGGAGCCTAGCGAGAGAGAGAGCGAATCCGGGAGGAGAGGCTGATCCGTGGAACATTACCATCCATCAATGTGTCGGCTGTCCTCCTGGTCACAGCACATCCATTCCTTGGACTGAATGGAGGGATTGTCTTCTGAAGCGCAGGATGAAGGGGAAAAAAATCTGTTTATCTGTCCCTCCGGCTCAGGAGAGCCCCCCAAAAAGTCAGAGGTCGCTCTCTAATGATGTTTAGACTCTCTGGTCCTGATGTTTCGCTTGGCTGGGCAGAGGCGAGGACGGGAGGATGTCCTCCGCTGTCGGACGTCACGGCATCCAGGCGTCCCATGTCGCTGTGCGTTACCGTCACACAAAGACATGCCTGCAGCCGCTCAAACAACCTACATATTCGCCAAGCTTTTGAAACTGGGTCAAAAACATACGTGGGTTGTTTATACAACACATTTGGCGTTATGTATTATGTATCTCTGTACAGTCACTTCGGGGACTGTTCCTTTGGTTTTATTAGTCGAGGTGAAACAAATCAAGCGCGCCCAAAGTTCTGCACTCAATGGGCATTGCTAGTCATGAATCACGTCTGTGTGCTTTATAGAAGGTGCTGGGGGTGTATGAGTACGTTTTGGGTAGCTAAGCTAAGGTGCATTTGTTTTTTCTCTCCCTTTCAGGTGACGTTCCGTACGAGGATCTACCACTGTAACATCAACAGCCAGGGAGTCATCTGTCTGGACATCCTGAAGGACAATTGGAGCCCGGCCCTCACCATCTCCAAGGTGCTGCTGTCCATCTGCTCCCTCCTCACAGACTGCAACCCTGGTAAGACTCACAGACTACAACCCTGGTAGTAACCACACATACACACAGACTACAACCCTGGTAGTAACCACACATACACAGACTGCAACCGTGGTAAGACTAACTCTCGCACACACACACACACACACTGCCTGCATCCTCAGTAAAACAACCACAGATACACACACAGTACACGTTTCCAACATGCATTGACAGGATAGAATGACAAGTTAAGTGGCCTATGTAAGAGATTGTGTAGTTAGTAAAATGACAACGGATCGCTGTGCAAACCTTTCTACTGTACCAATGACAATGTTGACAGTCAGTGTAGCTTATTTTACCCTGACACCTTCCTTTCTGTCATAAGATTTATAACACCCCAGCAAACCATGTTTGTTCACTAGAAACTGTTAGTTTGGATTTGTAGAAAAAAAGCCATTGCCATCGAAAATACCAGGAAGCTAATTAGTTCCATTCCCTCACAATCACCAGGGGTTCAGAGACCACCCTTACAACCCCCGACCCCCCCCCCCGTCTGTCTGTAAGGTCACATTGAGTGGCTACAATCATTGCATAAATGCCCAAGTTCCTTAAAATAAAACTGTGTTTGAGTGCTCCTCGAGCCCCCAGATGCAATTAACGTGTTCTCGTACAGCGTCCGAGTGCGGCGTACCACTGAGCAGGATGGATGTGGTAAAAGCCTCATTGACAGCAGCCACAGGTTCAAACAACTTGTCCAGTAGTTTTACCCGCACTCTACAAAGCAACGTGGAGGGAGGGAGAAAAAGATTGATATTAGAGCGTGGCATTGAAGGAAAGTGAGAGTAACACAAACCGAACAGGGAACCGATAAGAATAGGCGATTGAGGGAGAGTGTGTGGGAGAAAGAGAGAGCGAGCGGGAGAGTGGGAGAGCAGATAGCGTTCAGCTCTCTGCCGACCTGTAATGGAAGCTTGTTTTCTCTCTGTGGAGACGCAGCTTTGATAAAGGACCAAGCTGAGATCCTCTCGCTGGGAGAGAAATTATTTTCTTCTTTTTTGTGTGTGTGTGTGTTTTTTGTGTGTGTGTCTGAACATGAGCCCTATATTAACCAAGAGAGATCACCAAGAAATCAAATAAAGTATATTTTCATCAGAATACAAAATGGGCACAGAATGGACCCCCTCTCTTTATATTCTGTCTTCAGCAGAGGGTGTGCATAACCGTAGAGCTCGCTATGAGCCCTGAATCTGAAACGCCCCCCCTCCCACACCCGTCAGAACATGTAATCCATGCAGGAAAGGTGGGGGAGGGGATCAATGGGACATAGCTCATTAACGGTAAGGGGTGGGGTGGGGGTGACAGTTAATTAACCCTCACAGGCTTCATCATCCCTCTCTTCCTCTGTGCCAGGAGGAGGGAGCCCTGACGGGTGCTCTCTCCAGTCTCTCCACCTCCGACCTGAACGCTCCTCGCCGCCCTAAAGCCTGGAGGGCCTTCTCTTCCCCTACGCTGCAGCTCAGCCAGGCTGAAGCGAGGGCTTGTGCTTGGGGGGAGGGGAATCCTCTACCTGCTCTGCCCTGTTAGGGGGATTCAGATGGCTGAGCGGTTAGTGAGTTAATCAGAAGGTTGCCGGTTCGATTCTGGTTGTGCAAAATGACGTTGTGTCCTTGGGCAAGGCACTTCACCCTACTTACCTCGGGGAGAATGTCCCTGTACTTACTGTAAGTCGCTCTGGATAAGAGCGTCTGCTAAATCACTAAATGTAAATGTTAGGAGACTCAGTGTACTATAGCAAGCCAGACCCACCTTCCCCTCCCTGTTTATGATGTTAAGTGAATAATACAGACTACATTTCTGTCAGCCCCCACAAGTAGAGCGTTCATACCGTTCCCCCCCCCCCATTCACTAACATCAATAGAGCGGCCCGAGGAATTAATAATCCTTCTGACAGACTCTTTTGACGTCTGTGGCTTATCAATAGAAATATCCACGCTTCAGCGCACAGTGTCTATCGTTCCCTACCCCCGGATGCCGAGATTGTTGTGGATTTACTACGTGTCGGACGTGTCAGTGTGATGCCAGGGAAAGTGCTGGTTGTCCCATCTGTCATATGACGCTTGAAGCAGAAAGAAGGAAGGATTTAGACCCACTTGTTGAACGGTGTTGTTCAGTCCATTTGAAAGATAAAAACCGAGATTCCTACACAAAAGGTATTTTGACAAAATAGAGGTGGAAAAGGGAATGACTTTCAACGGACACAAATAAATTCCCAAATGTGAAGAGGTCTCTAATGTTTGTGTTTTGTTCCTTCACCCCCAGCTGACCCTCTGGTGGGAAGCATCGCCACACAGTACCTGACCAACAGAGCGGAACACGACAGGATAGCCAAACAGTGGACCAAGCGCTACGCCACATAGACGCCCCGGACACCACACTTTGGACCCCCCCCCCCACACACACACACACACCCTCACACACACACACCAACTCTCCCCACTCCTCCTTAAATCCGTGGAAGCGCACCCAGGCCCCAGGAGACTCCCCACCTCAGAAAAAGAAAAAAAACGAACTGTTATTTGTTCCATGCTGACTTGAAAGCTTCTTTTTTATACAAAGAGTCTATTGGGGAATTGTATTTTCCAATACACTGAATGTTGATATGGTCATGAAAAGCTTTAATACTGTTGTTATTGTTGATGTTGTTGTTGTTAATTGTTAATTCCGTTGTTTCATTACCGTGTTAACCTCCCCTTGTCGTTTTCACTTAAGAGTAAGTCCCACCCAGTCCTTGGATCTAGGAGACAGGAATGCTGACTAGGGTACATGGTTCCATTGTTTGAGAGATCATCTTCTGTTAGTGCATGGCAGCAGGTTGACTATCCATC
This sequence comes from Osmerus mordax, assembly GCF_038355195.1. Taxonomy (NCBI): domain Eukaryota; kingdom Metazoa; phylum Chordata; class Actinopteri; order Osmeriformes; family Osmeridae; genus Osmerus; species Osmerus mordax. The sequence continues at coordinate 9,150,976 of NC_090067.1, forward strand.
CAGCGGACATTCCCTACAATGAATCGTGTGATTATTTTGCCCTAGAAAGTATTGACGTGAAATGACTCAGCCCCGTCCATTAAAACAACATGGTCTGTGTAACTGAGCTAGCTCATCACCACCTATGGTGAGAGCATTTTTTTTTTGCTTGTACATTTGCCTTGTGAGAATACATACTCATCAAATACTCAATTAAACACTGCCTGTAATGTGAATATGACTGATATCTCTGTCGTATTATCTAATACGTCTTCAGTCGCTTTCGTTCCTCATTGCGGTGTCATATTTGTGTTTTCTCTCCTTTTTGAATTATCTCATCTAATATCAGCACAAAGACCAAACCCTGACCCCAGAAAAACCACCACCACCAAACCCTTCCTGGAGAAATATCTCTCACTCACCACAAACAACAGAATGATTCAGAAGGTGATTGGTTGCCTGAACATAACCCGCTGTGGTCTAAGAAAGTCTGTCTGTGTCGTTCTCTCCAGTGGGTTACAGATGACAGAGCTTCACTTTTCCCTCAGTTTTGTCATCACAATCAAAAAACGTGCTTTGCAATCCACAATTACAACCCAGACATTCGGGATGATTTGTGATGTTGTTATTCCACGTATTAGGTTGAAAGATCTTCCATCAAGGCCCTTTTCCCACTTGTGTGCACAGTGAAAGCTGCATTCAATTTCAGATCTATTATGGCACAGCTCCCCTTGTTTATGCTCCAGTTCCTCTGAAGGTCTTTGACTGCTGACTGGCTGTTTCAGAAGCAGAACTCCACTGAATGCTCAAGTGTCAAAACAAAGATGTTGATAAAAGAAATTAAACTTGGGATTTATTCACTGACTTGCTTAGCCACTGTAAGTCCATGGGATACACTATCCCCTAACTCCACTACTTCTGAGAGTCCAACCACCCAGTGTCCAGCATTCCTGTCTGGAACCGTACCCTCCGCAACGGGACGCAAACATCCCTTCGAGTCTTGACGTCTGGGCAGACGCTTTGGCCCCTAATGTTTTACAGGTTCGCTGCAAAAGGGGTTGTAGGGGAATCTTGGTTCATGCTGAGGTTATGAAATACAAATAAGATTTATAACCAATGAGAGGACGGGAGACATCTCGTTTTTTAGCTCTGCCTCCTTCCGGCTGTTGGTGACTAGGAAGATTGTCTGGCCAATCATTAGGCTGTCCTGTTTTAGCATCCCAAATTATGACTATAACCCATATCTTGGGTCCTCCTCCTTTTTGTGCCTTTCAACCTAAACCAATATCAACACACTATGTGTCCTCTGCACAGAACTCATGCCTGTCCTTTTAAGTAGGTGGCAGCAGTGATAGCTGGTCCGCTGATTAGAATGTGCAATCTCTTACGGTCATCGTAGTGGGCTTCCATATTCTATTATGTGAGTGAGTGTTCATGGTTGGGTGTAGTTTAGGCCCTCACTATTAATAGGCGAAGCTGCAAAGTGGAGCAAGACCCGTGGAGTTAATTATGGTTGACAGGCATGGGGAACCCTCCCCCACAGGGAAAGAATGATAATTGTTTTGGTGCTTCTGAATACTCTCCCTCACCCAGTTGCTCAGGCTTTTCTCCACACCTCCTCTTCCCTGCCTGGAACATTCCGGTCTGAATGCATTGTAAGGTGGTTTCAAATCAAACTCAATATATGGTTCCTGGTCTTGCCTTTGCGATGAGTTTATTGGTTGGAAAGTTAAAGGTTATACAGTGACATAGTGTACTGACAAGGGGATAACGATTGATGGTTAAATGATTACATACCATCACTTGATAAGGTCACAGTTCGTCAACCCCTCATGAGGCAGCAGGCTGGAGATCACTGGAGGAAGTTGAGTTCGAGAAGGGGAAGTGGAGGAGGTGGGGATTGATTAAATATGTACAGTGTGAAAATGGTACTTTGATATCACTTAATAATGGCACGGTGTTTAGCACAAAGTTGACAACACTACGCCAGGTCGTGGCGTTGGAGGGTATATAGACCCAAGACGCACACCCTCATTACAGACACCAAATAAATAACACAATCACCGTATCAGTAGCCTATTAGTTGACAGTCAAATATACCTGCGGCATTTGTAATGGCCATAACTGCTGCTCTCACAATATATACAATTTGCTCAACTTTAATATGGACATCGAGTCTGACTGTTGTGTCTTAGAATCATAGCCTGAAAGATAAGACGGATACATACACTATATTGGCAAGATGCACAATGGTCTCTTACGGGAAAGAAAATTGACGGTGTATGTATTCATTTCACGGGTATGTAAAACATGTCTCAATAACTTTATGGTGTGTCATTCTTTACTCGGCACTGTTCTCAACTTGGCATTGTCATTTGAGTGTGCCCCACTGACTCCATTGCCCTGAATTGCTTCGTCTGCTGTTGCACCAGCACTTCCGCTCCGCGAGAGGCGAAAGGCACGCGTCCAGGCGACGGAGGCACTCACAGACACAAAGAAAGGTATCTAACACTAAATGTTTTACTAACATCGGAAAATATGTAGCAATTTTATGATACTTTGTGCATCCAGTCGATATTCAGGTCAATACTCTGTGCCTTTGGCCGTCGGTGAGGAAATTAAGAAATTGCTCCATCCCAAGACTGGCTGGACCGAGATCAGCTGCGTATCTAGGGATATAATTCAACTAAAATCTAATTGTTCCGGATATGGATCTGATACACAACTGTATTTGACGTATGAATATTATTTAACTCCTGCCAGAAAAACAAATCATACGATCAAAGTGAAAGTTTCTTTAGTGCTCATGTTCGGTGGAAGTGAAGGGTTTCCTAAACGAATGCGACATCGCCCTATCGATGATCATTTTCCGTTTTTGAGATGGTTAGCTTATTCAATTAATCGGTGGGAAAGTGGCACGTATCCATTAGGTCTTAATTCACAAGATTTGTGTATACATTTTACAACAAAAGCTGAGTAGGCAATGCTTTGTTGCAGCCCTGCCCAGCTAAATAACGCATCAGTGCAAACATTAGCGTGGGGTCAGTAATCTGCCTTGAAGTCTTATGAAAGAGCGAATGCTTTTGTGATAAGCAGAATAAGTTAGAATTGAAATATTTGTCCTCCTTGATCAAGTAGCACATAACCAATGGACTTGGTAAGCCCTCCGGTTTCTGGGATGTTAGTTCAGGCTACATATGGTTAAACAAATAGCTAAAGGTCACCGTTGCACGGCCGGTTATTGACTCAATTTAGCCTTATTGGAAAAGATACACTGTTACAGTTGTGAGCAGGTGCAAACACGGTGTATGATTTATGTTGTTTCTGGATGCATCTTGTCGCCTTTTCTCCATTGGAGATCGGTATGTCGGATGAAGATTCGCGTGCCAGCACCAGTTCTTCGTCTTCCTCATCCTCTATAACAAATCTGCGAGAGAAAAGCACCCCTAGCAAGAAACGAGACAGCAAAGCCAGCATGAGCAAGACTTCCAAACTCCTCTCCACCAGTGCTAAAAGGTAAACTGACTAATTGTGTAGAGTGTACTGTATATTTCTAGTTTGTTTTATACAAGATTTTGATCTCGTTTACCTCATTGCTTCCTTGAACAGCAATTCCATTTTAGGATTCCCTGTCACAGGCCCATGATAGCCTAGACCAGAATCCAATTAATCTTGTTGTTTATAATTATACATGATAAGACAATCAGACCTACCTACACTGCTTGTTATAGAAGTGTCTTTTGGTCAAGCTTCAACATTGCTGTATTTCCTTTATTAATACAGAATTCAGAAGGAGTTGGCTGATATTACTCTGGATCCACCACCAAACTGCAGGTCAGTGACTGTGTATGTACGCGTATGACAGAAAGAGGGAGAGATGAAATGGTCTTTTCATCACCTCACAGACTCTGTCCCGGCTTCTTTCTTTTTTGTCCAGAGGTTTCAAGGGGGTCTGTGGTTGCCCTCTAAACTGTCTGGAATGGGTATCTAGTTAAATCACATGCTTCTGGCCTTTTGCAACACAACATGTAATCTCCTAATACAGGAAGCATGACGCAAGTAGTTCCTTTAGTGGTCCGTCAAGAACCTAGGACTCCTGTTAGTCAAGTAGAAAGGGCTCATTCTCAGGAACACACTGCATTTACAGTTGGGGCCTGTGGGGATGACAGATACGCAATCTGTCAAGAAAGGCGACGACAGACACAAGGTGTCCTGCCGAAGGGCTTGAAGGCTGTTTAGAAGCACAATGGGGTTTCAAACACACCATATTTAAGGTTATGATAATCTCCAAGTGAGGACATGTGTTTGCGTTGCTGGATTAGTCCTGGTGGAGACAGCAAGAGGCTGACGGCGCTCTGACGAAAGTAGCATCGCAGAACAGTGAGTTGTGATGTTGTCTAGACCCTGAGGCGAGCTGATTGCATGTTGGAGCGTTCCAGGCCGCTAGTTGGGCAGTTATTCCCTAAACAACCACTTACCCCCGCGATGGCCGTGACCACATAAGTGCTCTAGACGTGCCAGTTAGAAGGCCCCATCAACATGTTGACTGTGGCACCAGAGTTCTGCATTTGGAGAGGGTGGCTGTCACACCTTTGAAGCAGAGAAGGAACCAGGTCTGTCCACATGTAGGGTGCTGTGTGTGTGAGACAGTTTATGGGGGAAGGGCATTTTGAGGGTGCCTCTGAGCGGAAAGGGAAGTAGTCTGTTTAATCTAGTGGGATTATGGGGGTGGGGGGAATTAGTGGACACACTACGCATGGCCCAGATGCTTGGGTTCCACTCACCGCTGGGAGACTGGTTAATACAGAGGGGGGGTTACTGACTGGGCCTACTGGTTAATACGGAGGGGGGGTTACTGATTGGGCCTACTGGTTAATACGGAGGGGGGTTACTGATTGGGCCTACTGGTTAATACGGAGGGGGGGTTACTGATTGGGCCTACTGGTTAATACGGAGGGGGGGTTACTGATTGGGCCTACTGGTTAATACGGAGGGGGGTTACTGATTGGGCCTACTGGTTAATACGGAGGGGGGTTACTGATTGGGCCTGGAGAACAACATTTATCATTTGTCTCGGTCAATGAAGAAATAAACCGTATAAAAGTATTGCACCTGGGGATAGAAGAATATAAATGTATGCATGCGCACACCAGAATTAGACAATGCAATTCTTAATGAAACATTTATATTCTTCTACACTATATTCCTAGTGAGAATAGGATAGTCCACTAATTCCCCCCACCCCCATAATGTGTATTTGAAATCACCGGCGATAAGCATAACATTATGACCACCTGCTTAATATTGTGTAGGTCCCCCCTTTTGCCACCAAAACAGCCTTGACCCATCGAGGCATTGAGGCATGGACTCCACTAGACCTCTGATACATCCCACTCACTAACAGCTGCCATGATAATGAGATAATCAGTGTTATTCACTTCACCTCTGTGGTCATAATGTAATGGCTGATGTATGAGATAAGATTTAAAAATCCATTACTAATATGGCTGGTGTAACTAAATATATTTATATACATACTCAGACGCATATATAAATATACACATGCAGTTTGTGTAGGATGCGTTTGAAGCATTTCATTTAACATTAGTTTGCTTAAGTTTTTCCCCCAATATCTTAACATTGGTTATGATTAAGGCCTTATTAAATTATCAGTGGACTTAAGCTGTAGAGGGGTGTTCAACAAAATAGCAAGTTCTTTTTTATTTTTTATATTCAGTCTCTACCTGGCACGTTTTGATAATGCAGCTAATCATAACCTAATTATACTTCACATGGCGAATGCAGAGGCAGCCTCGTTTTATTGTAAACTGGTCTTGTCCTCAGTGTGTGAACTGCAGACATCACAAGCGGTCCTCCCTGCTCCCAGGCACTTGCTCGGACTCCTTTTCATTCACCTTCAGTCTCGCTCCACGTACCCAGGATCCTCTGGTTATACTGCATGTCGCTTACCCCGACTTGTTTCTGTCTCTTCTAGACTCTCCTTTCTGCCTTTTCTTCTGTCATGTGGCCTCTTTGCTCTCTCTCTCTCTGTCTCTCTATGTCTCTCTCTGTCTCTCTCTGTCTCTGTCTCTGCTTTCTGGATGTTGCCCTTGGGTGTTCAGCCTCCTGACGGATTCCTGGCATTCCGAGGGTTAAGACTCATGACAGTTGTTTGTCGAGAAGTTGAAGTGTGTGTGCATTAAGGGGGATTGGTCCAAGTGTGTTATACCATAACGGAAAACATGGAATTACAATTTTAACCCCCACCCCTCTAATTGCTTAGTCAGATGAAGGGTTGTTCCTAAGGAGACACTGTTTAAGGTGTGTATGTGTGTTTGTATGTGTGTTTGTGTGCATGCATGAGTGACATTAAAGGTGGTTCCTCTGAGCGAGGTGTGTCAAGGTTGTTTGAAATCATCTGAGGTTACATGTGATCTCTCTGTACTTGTTTTGCTTTGAGCTCATGTTTATTGTGTGAGCCAATTCTTCTTCTCTTCACACATTAGAGTGTTACTGTGTGAGCTGTTGCGTGTTTGTGTGCGAGTGTCTGTGTTTTTGAGCCTGTGTTTGTGTGTGACTGCTGAGGTTTCTAAAAAGCTTTTCATATCTATAAAAAGCCTCACTCCCTGGAGAGGAAGTAGCTGGCCCAGGCTGCGTTGTTGCTTTGGTGAGCCCTCTAAGCCCAGCTACCTCTGAGCTGCTTTGAATGTGGTACATTTATGGAGTTGCTTGGTAGGGTATTCCATGAAATCGGTGTGGAAATGATGGGGCTAAGTTTCAGTAGGCTCGGTCTGCGAATCAGATCTGACATCCTTTTCAATGTCAGCCATACAGCTTCTCTGACATGACAGCTCTATGTTGAATGTGTTTGTGAGAGCAGGACACCAGATGATGCATTGGGGAACCGTAAAAAAAAAACACAAAAATAAAGCCTAGCAAAAACGATGTAGATAGTTAAACTAAAGATGACCGAGATAGTTATCTGAAATTCATACAAGGTCTCTTTTTTTGCCTGAGTTATCTTAGCCACTCTGCCTAAGTAGGTTGATTATCTATCCTAATAGCGAATACTGCAGCATGTTTCTTGCTGCTACCATTAGGAGTGCAGCCAGCTGCTAATGGTGTAGGTACGATAGTGTGATGACAGACAGCAGAACACTGGAAAGCATCTGCACTCAACAAATACTTCCGGCTGAAAAACACTTGGTGAGGGCCAACTGTTAAACTAGAACACAAGTGATTTCTGAGCCCCTACTCGCGAGTCGAGGGAAGTCGACGGCTCGTTTTGTTTGGGTCTCTCTCAGAAGTCAACGTGGCTAGAAGATATTGGTTTGAACCCCCCAACAATATGTGTTGTCTGGAGTGTGTGTGTGGAGAATGTTTTGAAAGGTTACAATTATTCTTCAAAATAGAACTGTGAAAATGTGATACCACTACCATATTTATTGGTGTGTAAAAGGGGAGGTCGGAAACAAGCCTTTTTTTCTCTTCTTTATTTTTTTATTACTGAGGTGAATGACAACAGTGATGGCAAGGCACATCGCTGCCTTCCAGAGGACTGGGTGGCCTTTGTCTGTCAGGGCAGGAGACACAGGCTCTCCTCTGTCGATCTCTCTCGCGTGTGAAACGTCTTTGTTGTCAGGCAAAAAGAAAACCCTAGGCTGCCATATTCAGTGTGAAACGATACAGTATCTATTTTGGTTCCTTGGCTGTACAGGGGTCTGACTGAGGCGTGTGTGTGAACTCTAACCAGCACATCTGTAGTAGCATTGTGAGTTTGGGCTGTTGCTTGTGTGAACAAACTCTAGTACAGTTTTTTTTTCAAATCTGATACATTATCATATTTCTGATAAGAGGCATATGCTTCTCAATAAAGCTGTCTTGTAAGTCCCATATTGAGCTGAATGAGCAATGACTCAGTCTTTTTATTAGTTTGTCAATGCGAGAGCTAGGGCAGGGTAGCTTACTATACATTTACAAAAATTACAGCCTGTGGGTCACATGGATTATCAGTTACACTAAGGGCCCTTTCAGCCTGACTCTTTATCTTGGTAAGCAAATTACTGTAATGGTGTTAGACCGCCAATGTGGGGTTCTGTGCTGTTGACCTGCTACTTATGGAAACTTACCCTCACAGTGTAAAAGTGCCCATTATACTTGTACTACTTTCAAGAAAATACTTTCAAGCACTTAACAAAAGGTGACAATGTTATGAACGATCATTTGTGATTTCATTGTGATTCTCAAGTCTTCATTAATTTTTCTACTTTTGGACACTTTATAAATGGTTTAAAAGAATGTAAAGTGGAAATTTTGAAACTTGAATGGGACATTTTTGCAGTTGTTATTTAAGGCTTTTTTTAACAGTGATTAGTTTAAGCTCTCACTCTCCTTTAACTCTGCATCCAGTCTTCAAACATACTTAAAGAAATGCCCGTGGTCAAGCAGCTCTTGTTAGCTAGACTTTAAAACTTCAATTTCAAATGTCCTTGCCATGGAAAATTGGTTTTGCAGCAAGGATACAAAACGACAAAAAGGACATGCACTTCTGGTCTCTTAAAGGATATATGCTAGGATGTCATTCAGCCACTCAATGACCAGGTTTCTTCCTTTATTGTAATTGAAAGGGTCTGAATGGTCGTTGTCTGTGTGCTTGCAGTGCGGGTCCAAAAGGAGATAACATCTATGAGTGGAGGTCCACGATCTTGGGACCCCCAGGCTCCGTCTACGAGGGAGGGGTCTTCTTCCTGGACATCGCCTTCACACCAGACTACCCCTTCAAGCCCCCCAAGGTGATTTTATGAATTGTTTCCTCATGTGACATAAAGGATGAGGCTGTGTCGTTTGTAAGCAGTGTGATTCTACTGCTTTGTCAAGGGTGGACATTAGGATTTGGTCCTTGGTGGGTAAACGTTCAGTGGACGTTTCTGGGGAAGATTATTTTTGTCTTGGATTAGGGCCAATTTAGGGTCAGGAATTGATAGTATGTTATCATCTGACACTTTTATTTGGTGTGCTAGACTGAACTCTGATTTCAGTGTTTTAAATGGACTGCATTCCCTCACTGTCCTGGTAAAGATTGCTGCATTTACCACAAGAGGGTGGTGTTGTAGTTAACATTTAACTATGAAGGCAGGAAGCTCGATGTGTGTGTGGGTGGGGGGGGTTGTAATAAAATGTTCTTGAGAAATGGGGATGAAGTTTTAAATCAGCTATGGATTCATGAATCTGGTGAGCTGCTGCCAACGGGCACCAGGCTAGTGCCTGAACTAGTGCAGACACGCAGAGACTCCTAACTTTGTAGTTGAAAAGGAAAATAAGAATATACTGTTGACTCTTATTGACAATTCATTTTTATTTTTTACTTGATCAGGTGACGTTCCGTACGAGGATCTACCACTGTAACATCAACAGCCAGGGAGTCATCTGTCTGGACATCCTGAAGGACAACTGGAGCCCGGCCCTCACCATCTCCAAGGTGCTGCTGTCCATCTGCTCCCTCCTCACAGACTGCAACCCTGGTAAGACTCAGACTACAACCCTGGTAGTAACCACACATACACACAGACTACAACCCTGGTAGTAACCACACATACTCACAGACTACAACCCTGGTATTAACCGCACACACAGACTGCGACCCTGTCTTTCAGGTGAGACACATACACAAGATCCAACCAGATTCAAAGAACTCACACTCCCAAGTTTAATGTGTACGCCTCATCTCATGTATTTCTCTGGGAGTGTCCACCTAGTCACTGATCCTGCATGAATTCATCAACAAGAATAAGTGATACCTTTCTCTCCATTCTAGCGGACCCTCTGGTGGGAAGCATTGCCACCCAGTACACAACAAACAGACCAGAACACGACCGAATAGCCAAACAGTGGACCAAGCGCTACGCCACATAATCCCAGGAGAATGCAAAATATCATCACGGTAGAGCATAAAAAAAAAACAAAAAAACAAGCTGCCTCTTGGACGCCTCTGGGGAAGGGGGGGGTCAGGATGGGAGTGGGGTGGGGGGTGAGGGAAGGGTTGAGTGATTCATTTTTATCTTGGAACTGAAGTCTTATCTCTTGATATTTTTGTTGATTGTGTTTAAGTTATCTCTGCCCATCTGTAATCAAGATTTGGCAATAATGTACCATATTGTGCGTTTTTTTTTGTAAATGAATTCATTTTTAGCTTGTGCTTGGAAACAAAATTGTTTAGTCTGACTGCTTGTTTAAGGTGTTGCAGCATGATTCCTTGACAGTTTCAAATGTCATGTCAATGTGGATTTTTCACTGATATTAAAGTTAGTTGATGTAAACTGCCTTGGCTTCTTGAATGACTAGATTGCATCTTAGAGCTGATTTTTCCTGCAGTTTTACTGATACAGCACATGTGTTGAGTCTAAAATGATTGGCTGTCTATCCTCTTTTATAATGTTCTTATGAAAAGCAGGTGTACACATTGCATGTGTGTTTGGATATTGTTCATTGTTCTCAAGCTCTAAACCAGAAGCCAGGGTTCATAAGTGTGTATCACACTGTTCAACCGATTTACATGTGGCAAAGTTGAGGGATATAGCACGTGGAAAGATCTAGACAACACAGCCAGTAGCAGCACATCACATTTATTAGGCTCCCAAGGAGCTGTTCACTCCGAGAGACATTTCATTCAAGCACAATTGTATTCTACGATTACATTGTTCCTATCTTCTAGGAATGTAATTTTTGTAAAGTGACAAAAATAAATTAGGTATAAAATAAATATTTTCTCAACACTTGAGCTAAATGTTAGAACCATTTAGACAAATTACAGACTAAAAGGTTACAGCCAAACATCAAAGCAGTAGGATTCGTATTGCTGTGTGGTTACGCTCGGTATACTAGGTAGTATTACACCTCTAATTTAAAGGCATTTGAGATGGACAGACTTGAGATCTGGATGCACGTGTGAGACTCGGGGCCCTCCCGCACGTTTGGTTAGCACCATGTCCAGAAAATGAACCGTATCCATAGCAGCAAGCGCACGCCCTCTGGTTCAGAGGTCGGACGGCGTGCCCTTGCTCTTGCGGCCGGGCAGCGGGAAGGCCGACTTGCTCTGCGGTTGCGTGAGGCGGCTGGTGAGTACGGTGAAGGGCTCGATGAGGGAGTTGCGTTCCGTGACGCTTACCTCCCACAGCTTGACCTTCTCACCCCGGGCCCACTGCTGCGCCGTCTCCTGGTCCACCTGACGGCGCTCGCGCAAGTCCGTCTTGTTCCCCAGCACGATGACTGTCACCTGCGCCAGAGGACACAAATGGCCTTTACTGTTATAAGAATTGCAATACACAGCATGCTTTGATGACAATTAGAATTTGTAAGTTGATCTTGTATCTTGTATCAACTAAGCCCTCTTTGTAGGTAAAGGCAACTCAACAGTTTTGACGATACCTCTTTTTTGTCTCTGGACTTGTCTATTTCCTTCTTCAGTATGTCCACCTTCTTGAATGACTCTAGGTTGTCAACGCTGTAGACAAGCACAAACCCATCAGCTACTGAGTAGTAGTGCTTGGGCAGCTCTAGTCCATCATGGAGACCCCTTGTGTCATAAAGGCGTAGCTGTTCCTTCACTCCCCTGTCTGTCTCCACAGAGGCCACATACACATCTTCTTGGGTTTCACTGGACTCAGTGCCTGCAACGAACATCTGTCATTCTGAGAGATTATCAGATACATTAGCTAAACCTTTGTGGAGAAAAGGCTGGCAACTGATGTAGACAATGGTCAACTTAAATATATACAGTATTAAACATGGCAGCCAACTATATAAGAGATTTCAATTTCACAAACGTGTGCAATGATTACATTGTAGGAAATAAGAGTCTAGGCGGTACCATTTCATGCAAGCAAACAAACAAATCCATCCTTTTAACTAGCGAATATCGATGACCACGATATGCACAACAGACCAACTTACCAACAGCGTGATTGCCATACAGCAAATGTTCAAGAATTGCTGTTTTTCCAACTGATGCTAGACCACACACTACAACTTTACAACCTTTTCCCATTTTGAACAGGTGCACCTGCAAACAATGTCAAGCGGGTCGTTAGTTTTTAATTGCTAGCATGTTGGCTCGATGACCTAACAAACCATGTTTAGATTTACTATGCTTGAACCATATTTCAAATGCAGTTGCAGGAACTTTAAAGTTTGATATGCCACAATACAGCATCATTGCTTTATTCTACATAGAGGAAAAAACGTTACAGTAGCTAGTACAGTAGCAATGTCTATATTTGCTAGCTCTAGCTTACTCATCAGTAGCTAGACAACAACGTTATTTTTTGGAAAGGCAGACACGTTTGGAGAAAACAAAAGGTGTAAATTATTTACCAAAGGAACCAAACTCTCGCCAAAGGTACAATTGTTGTTAATTATTGTGGGTAGCTAGGTACTTAATATAGTACTAGCTACTTGATTTATCGTGTACTGGAACGATGCTTCTACAGAACCCTGCCAAAGGCATCTCATATCCGGTTGATTTCAAAATAAAAGGTAACTAAACTAAAACCTTTACTTTCTTAAACGTTAAAAGTAAACCTTTCACAATAATGGTAGAAAATACTTCGATTACAGGTCAAATTAAGTAAACAATATCATAAAGTACTATAAAGAATAAAAATTCAACTCAATCACTCATCATTATGTTTTGGTTAGAAAAGTGTGAACACTTTTCTACACTTTTCTTTTCACAGAGATTGCTAGATTTGGTTGCTCAGATTTCAGATTGGTTGCTAGGCAACACCTGAAACACACCGTGAGAAGATTTGAGAGCTGAACAAAACGACATGTTTTCCATTTACAATTACCATTTATTTTCATTTACAAAATGAAAAGAGCTAAAAATGACATATAATAAGCAACTTACTAACCTCGACCGTTCGGCTTTGCCGTATCATAAGATACGTTAAAGCCTCAGTTTGATATTTCCCGGCATGGCCTCACTCTCGGTCACAGTAGTAACGCTAGTCAATATTGGTATATATATTTACGTGGGTATAATAGCCTATGCGTTTACTAGCTATAACTTCTATTGATAACAGTGGTTGAAGCTGTCTCTGGAATTTTAGCCTAATGATTGCAACAAATATTATTTGTTTTCACCTCTAACAACGAATCCCCTACTGTCATTACCAGTGGTAGCCTATAGTGTAAAGTGTGGAAATATAGTTCGATTTCATATTTCTGAAACCGAAAAAATTTGGTATCAATTTTATCATAATTTATCATGTACGGCTACTAACAAATGTCCGCTCCCTCGGGTCGCTACATATTAACATGCACACTTTGTTCTAATAACCGCACTTGAGAAACATCGTTAAATCCCAAACTGGAGTGGATTGCGCCACTCAAATTCAAACGTTATGCCACGTCTCAGGTCGTGCTCTTATTCTGAAGGCGTACACGCATAACCGGAAATGCTGTAAAGGACGATCTTTTTTTGGGGGGGGAAATATTGAGTGCTATCTAGGACAGTTTCGTTTCAGGTTACTACTTGACAATACGAAAGTCGTTTATTAAAAGGTTCAGGGACAAAGGCAGAACTTTTTTCCCCTGTCATGTGTGATGTGTCTTAAACTTTTTTCATGTCTTTTGGCACTTGTCCCTTTCTACAACAATTTGCTTTCCAAATGGATAAGTAGCAACTCAATGCAAACGCTATGTCTAACTGTTGATTGTTGTTTATAATTATTTTATGTTAAAATAATGCTTCTTAAGGCTTTTCAAATGTCAGCCTTTATGTTAAAGTGTTACTCAGGGGGGATAGGAGGGGGGGAGAAAATAACGATTCACATCAGTGCTTTATTCAGAAGTGTTTGTAAATTGAAATGGACAGTGTAATTGAAATGATTTTGAATTGAACACATGCAGATAGATTTAACTAACAATTGTATGCAATTTAAAAGTCCATCGACATGTTTAGAACATCTAGAGTCAATTTAGATTCTTCTGTCACTAATGTCTTTGTGGAATAACCCCAAAACACAGCCAGTTAACATAGTCAATGTAAGATAAACAATCTTTCACTTTATCACTGTTCCTTTCTGCAGGTAAATTATCAATCACTGATGCAGGCAGCATTGTGATATCATAATATTCACCAAAACAACAGTAGATTTGTCAAAATGTTTAAATTTCAGATGACATCAGGTACATGTCAGTCATGTACATAATGTGGGAACTAACATTTGTCGTTACATTTGGATGTGGTATTTCTAAAAAAATACATATAAATTTATATCATGTCAACATTTGACTACTGTGGCTGTGAACATTTACCTAGCAGCATAGTCACGGCACTTAAATATACATAGAAAATGTGACTACTAGTCACAAATAAAGGATATTGTATCATGTCTATGATAACCTCACAGTAATCCCTGAAATATATCAATTCTAAACCAATTGCTCATTTCTGTACCCAATAAACTTTTTTTGATCTGAATTGGACTTGATTATTGAGGTGATAAGCAATGTTTGACAAATAATTAGCACACAACACAGGCAATAAAAAAAAATATTTGAAGTGCCAAGTTGTATATCAGAATTAAAAAAGTAAAAATGTTTACTACTACACAGTTCTGAGAAGAGATAATATCACATTATTGTTTGTAGGGCTGAGGAGTACAAATGGAATTAAATCCAAAGTAGATTTCCCTGAAGTGCACCCAATAACGCCTAGTACTCGATTGGGATTCTCTTTCACGTTTCTTCTCCAGTAAAGCTGGTTTACAAACCAGACTGAAGTTTTCGTTTTTTGACCACACTAAATGAGTGGTCAACAGTTCTCTTCTTTATTTGAAGACTTCTAAGAAATGTAGTGCAAATAGTCCCTAAGGAGAGTGTGGGTCTGGCACAAATGGTGGTGGGCTGAGGTAAGGTCAGCCATGGATGCTATTGGAGCAAAGAAGTAATGTGTGACTCAAATCCAGTCTAGTCTGAGGGATGCTCTGGACATGAGCGGTTTACTTCAAACCACTCGTCTATGCACCTGGGGGAGTGAGAAAGATCAAAGGAGAAAGAGAGAGAGGGGAAAAATATGAACTTTATTTACAGTACATGAGATTTTTTTAAATGATGTATGTGTGCACATTCATGCGTATTACCCTTTGTGGTAGATACAGAGACAGGGCAGTCTAGCGATAGTGTCACCCTGCTCCAACTCATCGAGACAAATAGAACACTCCCCAGAATCCTTAGCCAGGACATCCTCTGAGAGAAGACATAGACAACCAATCAGGGAACATTCTGGGACATCAAGAAATCTCACCCATTATTTACAGACATGCTCAAATGTATTGGTACCCTTACACCTATGTCACAGAATAAAGCAAAGGAGCTGTGAAAATAGGTTAATTATTGCTCATTCTAAAATGGCCTGGACACATTTGTTGGTACCGCTTAGAAAAGATAATACATAATTGGGAGATTTTCCATGCCATTTTCATTTGTTTTATTATTTACTTTTAAATATGGGATCAACAATGATGGGTGCCAATTACTGGGTGTCAGTTTTAAGTTATTTCATAGGAAATTGTGCATTCTTCCGTTTTTTGTGGGAGGGGTACCAACAAATTTGAGGATGTCTATATTTATTACTGCTTTACAGATGTAACAGGGAGCATGTCTGTCAACCAGACAGGCAGGCAAGGAGGCAGAAAAACAGACAGGCATGCAGGAAGACTGAAAAACCAACTTTAAACACACGTTTTTGGTCTCACCGTTGTAGGAGAGGCGGGGTTTTGTCAGACACATGATCAGGTGTACCTCCATCTCATCTGAAGACACAAACTTAGAGCACACAGGACAATGGAACCCTGAGAAAACAGAGCCCAAGATAAGTCGTTTAGGCCTAATGCTCTCAAATTCATCCCTGTGTGTGTGGAAAGCAAGAATATACTGTATGTCTCTGACAATCTGCTGAAGAAAATACACGCACGTACACACACGTACACACACGTACACAGCAACACGACAGTTATAGATTAGCTAGCCTAGATCTTGTTTTTCCTGGAGATAATCTCCCCTGCTTCAGACACACCACACATCAGACAGCTCTCTGAGGTCAAAACCTTTTTACTTACACAACATCAAATGAAGCATGGCTAAACTGTTGATAAATAGGACATATGTACGGTACTTATACTGCGGCCTGTGTGTGTGTGTGTGAGGTTCAACCCCAACCCAACCCCCACCACCTGTTTTCCTTATCAGCTGAGCAAAGATTAGCAGGCCAGAAGCTGGTGAGCTATGGCTGGAAATTGTTTTTTTCCAGTGTCATTTACCTGCAACTCTGTGTGGAGCCAACAGTAACAAGAACCCACACCCAAATGTGAAATAAAGGTGTGAGTAGTTTGTGTTGTGTTGTCATGTTATACTGTTTATATGACATAAAGTATTAAGTAGGTCAAGTCTCATAACACTATTGAAGGGTTAAGAACACTTGTAGCCAGAAAGCAAAGGTTAGTGATGACTTGATCATTCATGATAAAGGTTCCTGGAAGGAAGTACACAGTCTGAGTTGAAAGACCAGAGTGAGTTTGTGTTGTATGCACGCTTGACAGTCACAGAGACACACATGTGTGTGTGTACTCATTCAACTCTGCAGAGCCTGAATGTGGGCACTGTGCCAAAGGTCTTGACTCCTGACATTGTGTCTGTTTGTGTCAGGCCTAGATGGCCGCAATCTGTTCTAGCATGAGACAGGAAACCAGTAAATGACGAAGTGTGTATGTGAGAGAGAGAGACAAAGAGATATGAGCATGTGACTGACCATGAGTTCTCTCTTTGTTGTTAGTCCATGTCTTATCTTTGCATATGCAATCACAAATCAGTTTCACCTTCTTGTGATAGTCAAGAATGATATGACAAGAAAAGTGTCATATTTGAACATTGGGAGCATGTCATATGTAAAAAAAATAGTCAAATATAACAAGCATAGATTTAGCCTACACATTCCTTACCTCCTAGCATGTGTGGAGACAGGTGCGCTGGTAGTGACCCAATAAGCAGCCGGTGCCTGCCGCCAGACAGCCCGCTCTCCCCGTCTGTGTCGTCTAGGCTGCTGCCAAACAGCAGGGACCCCTGTCTCCTGTTGTTGGGGATATTCAGTCCAGCTTGATATGAAGTTGGATGGTTTTCATTGGTATATCGAATTTCAGGCCCGTCCGGACCATTGGTGTACCTGAACCCACCCCCCCTGTTAGTTCCAGATGGGACATCGGAGCTGGAATAAGCACGGGTTCTACCATCGGCCACCGGACTGCTCTGTTTCGGACCCATGGCGTGAGAAAATCAAGTCCTCTTGATGAGGAAGTCAACAGGGATATGTCTCCTGTGTTGTTTGTTTAAATAGAAAATGTTGATTCACAAACGACTGCGCATGGCGGAACCGCTTCGACAGTTGAAAATAAATTCGTTGACAAACTTTCGAGAAATGACAACTTTATAAAAAAGAAATATCAGTCTTCTTCAAATTGTCAGGAGTTTCGAGTTGCGCTACAACGCGCAATAAGGCGTTTGCAAGGCCCCGCTGATCAACTTCATTAGCAAATATAAAAAACGTCCTCCTAATTTTTTCTCTTGCAGAATAGTTGATGTTGACACAAAAAGCTCAGCTCTTTGGCTCAATTGCTACGGAGATCGAGGACTTCTATACAATGATTATTACCGCATAGGAAGAAAAACTGGGATTGTCGCGCCTCCCCCTGTGAGCGTGCGTCAGGTCGCGTGACGTCAAA
Organism: Osmerus mordax; assembly: GCF_038355195.1. Classification (NCBI taxonomy): domain Eukaryota; kingdom Metazoa; phylum Chordata; class Actinopteri; order Osmeriformes; family Osmeridae; genus Osmerus; species Osmerus mordax. The sequence continues at coordinate 9,168,732 of NC_090067.1, forward strand.
CTAAGCAACAGCAACACAAACATATGTTCAAACAGCAAGTCAGACTCCGCACACCCTTCACCACGTTTTATTTAATACTTTCACACACATATTAGGACAAACATAAAACACCGATCATATGAATACTTTAAATAACCATAAACAATCAAATCAAATAAATAACAAACAAACAAGACAAACATATTTAGAAGCCAAGGAAGGCTATTATTAGTCAAAGTTAGTTACAAGTGTTGCAGAATCAGGTGGCGGAAGGCTACAGGGGCAAAAGCATAGCAGTGGTAGTGGTCGTGTCACATACACTCAACGATAATCACAACGCAGGAGGTATGCCCTTAACACAGGCACAGGGCCAGGTAATAGTTCATGCCCATGAAGGATAAGGTCAACAATAGTTCTACAGTAATCTGATCTCATGTCTGTGGTTCAGGGCAACCTTTACCTTTAGTTATAAACAAACCAAACAGAGAGTTAAAGAGAAAGACAGAGTGAAAGGAAAAGAGAAAGGAGGAGGAAGAGGAGGGGCGTAATGAGAGAATAGAGGTGGGGGGAGCTATGGCTGGTCTCAGAGTAGACCTCAGCAGTTATTCCTAGACACTGACTTAGGAACTGCTTGTCCAATTGTCCAATTGTCAGAACTGAGGCTGTCAATGGCAACAACAAAAAAACTGACTTAAGATCACAGAGTCAGGGCATCTGTAGGACTGTTCTACAGACAGCACGTAAGCAGGAAGACTGAGGAAGGTGTGGAGAGAAAACCAGTTTATGAGGCCAGACAATATTTGATGACAGGTCAAAGGTCAACAGCGTCCATCAACAAGAGCTGCAGGGGTGGAGGGGAGTCAACCTTTGGTTTCCATGGAAAAAGTTGAGGAGTTGGGAAGGGCTGGGAGGCAAAGGAAGGCTGCATTCATTGTGGTGACGTGTGTGACATGCTTGCTAGAGGTAAATGTGTTTTCGACTTAAATCCGACTGTTAGCTCCATTAACAGAACCCGTTCTTGTCTCAGCAGTGTGTGTGTTTTGGTGAAGGCTTGACCACACTTAATTAACAATGTCAAACACTGACAAGATATAAATCACACTACAAAGTTGGACAGTCTATCCGCTGACAGAGACTCAATCGAAATGCTCTCTCTCTCTCTCTGCTGTGTGCTTTGCTACCTCTGCACCACATTATACTCCTGTCACTCCATTCTTAACTCTGAGAAGTTAAGAATCTTGAAACAACGTGATCCAGCCTAATTCTAAACATTCTACACTTCACATTCAAAGACCTGTCTTGTGTAATTTTTCTGTCTTTTTTTTCTTTTGTCATCTTACTTCAACACATGTAGGGCAGAAAAGAATAGCTGCCACATATAGGCATTCACTTTTGAGACCAGGTGTTTAAGTGAGTGATGTATTGCATGACCGTGTAACTAGCCTGGTTGAGACTGATAATAATAAGAAGAAGAAGAAGCTTGTACTGACTGACAACTGCGTTACTAAACCAGTTGATGTGTAATGTACTGTATGTGTGTGTGTTTGAATGGGCAGCACGGGACTACTGAGAGTCCACTATTTGAGAAGCAAAGCTGTTGAGACTTTTAAGAACGCATTGCACTTCAACAAGCTGAAATGTGTGTGTATTTGTGTGTGTGTATGTGTGTGTGTATTTTGCTTTGGTGTTTGTAAATTAGGGTGTAGTTGGAACAATGTGGGCCTGTGTGTCAGTGCTGGGGAAGAGGCCTGTGGCACAGGTAGCTCTGTTAGCCCAGCCAGGGCCTTTATCTTGGGGCATCACTGCTGGCTGCTGACTCCCATTTGCTGGTGGTCCGTCTCTGGTTCCTCCTCCACGTTGGCATGGTACTGCTCAAAGCTGTCCTCGTCTATGTCAGGAAGACCCAGGAGCTGAGAGAAGGGGTAGGGGTAGTGAGGTAGAACACAGGTTTTACAGGCACAACACCTTGTCAAGCATGATGTTATTGTTACACTGTGTGTGTGGTAAAAATAGAGCCGATTACTTGGCACTAACCTCTGAAATGCTGTTAAAACTGGGCACTTGTTCCTGGATTATCTGCTGTACGATCTAAATTATATACACTTTCTATGCATGTTGTACATTGTGCTTAGTAGATAAGTGTCTGCTAAAAGGTGCAAATGTACAAATCAAAATCTCTCCATTAGTGGTTTGCAGGATATACTGTGTATACTCACAGGTCTGAAGGATGTGAAGACCTTCTCAAGAACTTCCAGGAGAGTCTTCTTCCCACAGGATGAGATGTAGTCCTGGGCTAGCTGCAGGAAGGGCAGGCAGTCCTCACTCTCACTCCACACATGCTACACACACACACACACACAGTGTAAATCAGTTACAGGATATAAGAGAAAGTTAGCCATGTTTACTTTTATGGCCAGCTACTGATGGTTTAGGATCGCTGCAGTCACAGAGTTAGCATTGCATAAAGGAGGGCAGTGTTTTTAGTGAAAGTAGTGCAGGGTAATTAGAGATTAGACACCTCCAAGGACAGCCATGTTAGAGACAAAACAACCGTGTCACTCCCACACAAACACATGATGTCAGGCGTCTAAGTGCAAAAACAGCAGTGTCACTTCCAGAAAAAACACATACTGTCATAAGTCTGTGCAAAACAACTACGTTCCAGATCTGCATTACACTGTACAGTAGGGCTGGATAATGGCCTCGTCTGCCAGAAAATAATGACACTTCCACTAACTGAACCCATGTCCCCAGAGGTGGCCTCTCACTGGCAGGATGATAATGGACTGTGTGTGTGTGTGTGTGTGTGTGTGTGTGTGTGTGTGTGTGTGTGTGTGTGTGTGAAAGAGAAAGGGAGATATAGGGAGAGCAAGAGAGCCAGCAGACATGCCCACAGTGATGCATGAGGATTATGATACTGCCCCCTAGAGAACAAGGCAGTTGAGCCCTGTTTATGGCACTACTGTGTGTAAGTGTGTGCATGTGAGAGTGAGAGAGAGAGAGAGAGAGAGAGAGAGAGAGAGAGAGAGAGAGAGAGAGAGAGAGAGAGAGAGAGAGAGAGAGAGAGGAGAGAGAGAATGTGTGTTTGAGGCAAACCCCTGCTGATAGCAGTATTGATCTGCCTCAGTAACTGGATCTCCAACTGAGCCCAGAGCCTGCAGAGAGGGAGTTATTTTAGCTGCCCATCTCTGCCCTTGGGACTCCAGAGATGTCCTGTGTGTGTGTGTGTGTGTGTGTGTGTGTGTGTGTGTGTGTGTGTGTGTGCGTGTGTGTGTGTGTGTGTGTGCGGCGTGTGTGTGTGTCGGACCTGAGTCATAACCGGATCAGTGGGCATGTGTGGATGAGGAAGTGTAGAATAGCAACAGTGTTGTCAACCTGTTCATGCAGACAGCGTGCTTTATTCTACAAATTCTCCTTTGGTGCAAACGTATGTTAGCACACCCAGAACTGCACATACAGGCTTTGTTGACAGAATCAAATGAAGAAATGAAAACGGGCCTTTCGGGACAGACCCCCGCCCTCTGGCATCCGTTACCGTGCAGGGCAGAGCAGCGCGGGTAGGCCTGGACATACCGGGGCTTGTATTATTTACAGCCCCATGAGGCCTAAATGCACAGGCCCACTGCAGCTTGCAGTGCAAAAGCCTAAAAAGCTCGCATATGGTTCCGCAAGTTGTTACGACTGCAGACGGGAATCTGGAAGTCGTCGCCAAAACAACAGCTTGAGAATGAGGGGGCACCAAACTGCAGTGACATCACCATAGCCACAGCGCACACATAGCCCACTCACCCGCGCGCATTCCCCCTCGTACTCTCCTGACCGCCAGCCCGGGACAGGGAGGAAACACACAAGCACACACATAGACAGGCACACGCATCATCATCAGCATTATCATCCCCAATGCACGCACACACCCATACAACAACACTTACGAAATTGTCGGTGCCGCCTGTCAAATTGTCGGGACACAGCACATAGAAGGAGATCCCGGGCTCGGCGTAGAAGTCAAGTCGCCGCTCATCCTCCTCTTCGGCAAAAATCAAGTCGAAGGGGTTTCCGGAGCACCATTTCTCCGCCGCCTCCACCAGCTGCTTGAACTCCATCCTATAGCCTCGGTCTGCCGTTCGGTGGGGTCCGTGGCTCCGGTTAGCCTATCTCTCTTGCCCTCACGGTGATGCTCCAGACAAAAACAGCTGACAGGACAGCAGTACTGCAGCCCCTAGAACTCCGTCCGCATGGCGATATATAGGGATAGTCTGTTTACTGCTTCACACCCGGGCTCTCTGTATTCGGTAACGGTCTCTCAAACCTGCATCCCTGTTTGTCAGTTACCGATGAGATCAGGCGATCGGTGTTGGATCGCATACGCAGGCGGCCTGGAACGTTAGTTACGCCCGTTCCCGAAACGCGATGACGAAAAGTAAACCAGCGAGTCAGTCGTCGATCAATTCCGTTGCTTTGTAGTCTGCAGAAGTAAATAATAAATTGGCCTACTCCCAGCATTACCAAATGTATCTCTCAAAATGAATTTAGTCCTATAATCACAATTTAATCACAATTATCATGCATTAGCCTACTCAATTTGGAATAGAATCTGATACAACTCAATTATTGATTATTATTATTTTATGTCTGCAGACAATATTATCTAGTAAGCAATTAGGCCTACGATTGTGCAACACAGTTCTTCATGGAACACGAATGGACTATTTATACCCACTAGCATACGCTACTAAAATATTTATACTGTCCAGTATATGGTCCAATGTCCAAAAGGCCATGGTCCTGTAGTCTTGTTTGTGGTCAACCAAAGTTGAATATCAAGAAACTAGTATGCACCAATGTACTTATCTGAAGCAAAGAGGAGGGAATGTGGGTGTTCTAATCTAGAGGAAGAGCTTCGCAATTTGTTACAGTAGGTGGCGCCAGTATCACTCTGCAGGAAGATCTTTCTGAACGAACATCTGGCCTGGTCAAAGAGGGCCATGTCTGGGCCACACACTTGCTCCATGGGTAGAATACCAAGCAAATAAGACTTAGACTGTCCAAACACGTTGTGCATTTAAGTTTAGTCTTCATACTCAAAACTATTCATTCACTGTAAGATTATCTCTTCGAAAATCCACAAAGAAGGTAACACGTGAGATGTCCCCAAGTCTGCCACCAGAGGGCGTGTGAATCCGATGTCTCTCTCTCTATCCAGGGGTAAGGCAAACTGGGTATCCTTCCAGTTACACATTGAGTCCAGCCCCTGGGCATGCAGGAAGCCCCGAGTTGTAACCGACTGTTGTGTTGCGCTCCGCAGGCTGGTGTATGATTTAGTCAAAGTTGATAACACATCGAACAGACTGAAATGGATCCTTATTTATGATGGAATATTGTTGGATCATCTACCTTGGAAATAGTGTCGATATTTGGTCACTCGAAAGCCCTTTGCAACCGCTATTCTCGCCGGGGGTGGCGCTTTGTTCAGCTCAAAAGTAGCATAAACCCGTTACGCAGACACAGAGAAATGGACAGCTTAAGAAAGGGAAAGAGATGTGACGAAGTCAATGAATCTCCAGAGGAGGAAGAAGTGGACCCCAGAGTCCAGGTAAGAATCCGGTCTTGTTGCATGACGGACCAGACATGGCATTTAAATGTAGCGACTATATTTTGGGAACTGATTTTGTAAACTGATTTTTAACCTAAGTATCGCTACTTTGATTGAGATCTGCAGTGTCTTTGTGTTTGAGTTTGTGAATTACAGCAATCCTCTGAAAAACGATGCCTTGACTTAATAAGTTCCAGATGTTCTTTAGGCTTGGCTTCTATCTTACTTTTCTCCTGTCCACTCCTTGACCTCTCTCTGTTTTCCTCTACTTTCTCCTCGCTCTTCCTCCCCCCCTTTCTCCCTGCCCGCCCCTTCTTTCTATGTAAACAGGGAGAACTGGAGAAGCTGAACCAGTCTACAGATGACATCAACCGCTGGGAGAGTGAGTTGGAGGTACGCTTATAATCAGAATCAGAATAAGCTTTATTCGCCAAGTAAGAAATTTCAAACAAGGAATTTCCTTTGACAGGAAGGTGCATCGGTAAACATAAGAGTTTTAAATATCAAATGTAGAATATATCAAATGCAACAAATGTACATACTTGTGTGTGTGTGCGCATGTGGGTGGGGGGGGGGGGGGGGAAGTGTGAGTGAGAAGCCTATCAGAAGCCTCAGAGCACTTGCCCTTCAGAGCAATGCCCCTCAACATGCATACAAAGTCAAGTACATGGAATTAACAAGAAGTCAAGCAATAATTCCCTTCACCTTTGTCTCAATGCATCTATTCCACAATCTTATGGCAAAGACACTTAACATTTAAGTGAGTGGTACCCTAAAATCCAGACGTGTAAACCGCAGTTGGGATAGACGGAGAGGCGGGCCTACAGTAATACGACTCTGATATATTTCCTGTGAAGAGGCCAAGACGGTCAGGCTGCAGTCCAGGGAAAACGGAACATTCCAGGCCTGGTCCTCTGTGTCTTCCCTTAGCCTGGCCTCTTCTGCTTCTCATTACAACTGTGCTCTCCTCCACACAAGCCTCTCAAGGCAGCAGGAGAGGCTTGAAACAACAGGCGCACAGAGATATGTTGTTTGTCAGTACATGGGTGGTTTGGGGACTGAGGAGGGTCACAGAGATAGAGGTAATGTGAAGATGCTTACTGTAAACAAATGTTAATGCTTGTCTAGTCCAGGGTGCGGGTGTTCCTGTTTGTTGTGTATATTTGTGTGTGTATGTTTGTGTGTGTAGTGTTTTGGGACTGAGCAAATACAATTCTAGCAACTCGATTGATTTTGAACTCGAACAACATTCCCCTTTCCCTGTATGCCTGCTCTGTCAGACTTCCCTGCATCAATACAGAACGAAGTGTCATGATGTCACAGGAAGCTCCAGTGAATTCTATCATCGTAACACTCATGTTCTGAACTATATTTTTCTATAAACTAGCCTGCATGGGGGGTTGTGTAGGTGAGGCATTAAGAAACCTGTCTGGTAAGGGGCCCATGTGTGTGTGCAGGAGCGTGTGTGTGTGTGTCTTGTTTAGTAGATTAGCTTTACACAGAGTTAGCTGACACAATTCTGTGGAGTGAAGGGACTACATTTACATTTAGTCATTTAGCAGACGCTCTTATCCAGAGCGACTTACAGTAAGTACAGGGACATTCCCCCCGAGGCAAGTAGGGTGAAATGCCTTGCCCAAGGACACAACATCATTTGGTTGGCATAGCCGGGAATCGAACTAGCAACCTTCTGATTACTAGCCCGATTCCCTCACCACTCAGCCATCTGACTCCCCACTAACCCTAACTTATAACAGTTCTCTAAATCAGAGTTGAGATGGGATCGTCTGATTGTGAGACTGGGCTGGCTGCTGTGAAAACAAGTCTTGTATAACACACACACACAAAAACACACAGTGTTGCACAAATCTGAATTCTTGTAAGCTATCCAGGAACTTTGTGTTTTATGGCTGGGGTCTGCTGTCTCATAAGACAGTAATGGATCAAATCCGTCAAATCAATGTGTTGATCTCTCTGTGTGTGCAGGATTTTCGTCAGCGGTTCCGTGAAGTTCTTGTTGAAGCCACTGTGAAGCTGGATGAGCAGGTGAAGAGGATTGGGCGTGCTGTGGACGATTCCAAACCATACTGGGAGGCCCGAAGAGTGGCCAGACAGGTACACACACGCATTACACTCACATACACACACATCACACTTACATATACACACATCACATTACACACATCACACCACACGTACATGTACACACACACACACACACACGTGTGAAAGGGGTGAGAGACATGACGTTGAGGAGCGAGCAGTGGAGAACTTGTCTACGCTTCGGGTTAAGTAGTCAAGTTGTGTCTATTTCTAACCCTGCCATACGTTCACTCACTAATCCAGCCTGATCTCACACACACAAGTACACACACATGATCAGTGGATGAGGGTATATCCTTGTCCTACTGGTCTGACTCATGTATTTAAATATGCGGTGCTAGTTAGAGCAGGCATCCCCACATTGACTAACTCCCATAGAGCTACATTGACTAACTCCCATAGGTTTACATTGACCAACTCCCATAGACCTACATTGACTAACTCCCATAGACCTACATTGACCAACTCCCATAGACTTACTTTGACCTTTCATAGATGTTCATTTGTGCTGTGATAGAATGTCCCCTCAACACACCCCTGGCAGATTACATGGTTTTCCCAGCCAACCAATAGATCAGTAGGTCATATTCTGTCACCCTATCCCTACCCATAACCCTGCCACACCTATCTCCTTGCTGCGATCTGATTGGTCAGGGTGTTGAATCCACTTTCGGGGGCTCGTCCTCATGTTGGCATATGTAAAATAGCTGGCATTCAGGTCACTGTGTGTGTCTGTGTGTGTAAAGGGGTCTATGTGTGTGGTCTATGTGTGTGTGTGTGAAAGAGAGGGGTTGAGAAGGCGGATCAGCGGGTAAAGAGAAAGCGAGTTGTAAAGAGGCCACACAGCCCCTATCCCAAAGCCATGGTTATAAACTGGCAGAATGTTTGGTGGTGAATCAAAAATGAACTGAATATTTCACACATGACCCTCTTTATAGTCTGTACCCCAGAACTGTTCAGCCTTCCCTCTAAGCACAGACACACACACACACACACACACAAAGAGAGAGACACAGACACACACATGCACACAAACACTCGCTCACAGACAAAACGCTGTCAACCCCACACAATCAAATACAATTCGGGAATCCCCAACTAATCACTGCCCCCCCCCCCCCCACCCCCAAATGAACTCCTCTGACATTCCTGTGAGGGGATTTCAGGAATGTGCCCTTCTGTTCTCTTCTAGCCTCTTTGTCAGTATTAACTCAGGTATGCCAACAGGCATATTGTTTCTTTTTCTCCATCCCCACCCGCCCATGTCAAGAGTCTCTCTGGGTGGGACATGGTTTGGAATCATTGGCCAACCATAGGGTGTGTGTGTGTGTGTGTGGGATACTAATCTTTATGGATCTTTATCTGGAACTCTATGTGTGACTCTTCTCTGCTGGCACTTCTCTCTTTTTTTTCCAGTTCTAGTTTGGTGACACACATACACACGCACTCCTACATTGAGAAATAATTCCCCTTTCAGTGGGAGCGTATGAATGAGCCTGATATGTGTCACAAGTGAACTGCATGTTCGGGTGTTTGACAATAAAACCCCTCTTTGTCTGTTTAGCCTGGTTACAATGCAGCATGTAGGATGTCATCAAAATTATTCATATACAACAATGGACACACTGTAGCGTCTATGAGCTGAGCTCAAAGAGCTTTGTATGTGATGCCAATAACAAAACACTTAATCCACCTCCAACTGTGTATGTGTGTGCGTGTCTGTGTATGTGTGTGAACGAGTGTAAAAGCAGAGTAATACAGGATCTCACTTAACCTACTGAATCATTGACCCACTTTTATTCTAGTGTCCAAAATGCACGCGTATCCTCGACACACACACTCACCCAATAGGACACGGGCAGGCACTGTCGGTGTGACAACCTCTTTGTGATTGTTTGGACAGGTTTCCCATTCAAGGATGAACACCAGGAGTCACACTCCCTAACTTTAAAAAGCCGAGTCTTAAACCATGTGTGTCTCTGTGTCGGGGTTCTCATCATAAAATCTGCATCATCTGCTCTGCTTGTCGTTAAGGCATGTGAAGTAGGTCAGTGGAGATTGGTTGGAGAGGAGGATTCAGCTTATCTTACTTTGTCACAGATTCCAATGAGAGAGAGAGAGCACCGTGGATTTCAATCTCTCCATCCATTTCTCGCTGTCCTTTATCTCTATTACTCCCTCTCTCGCTGCCCCTCTCTCTCTCAGTTGCAGAAAAGCAGAACCTAGAAAGTGAACGTTCTATGTTCTCTGTAGAAGTTCGGTTCTCATGTTCTGCATTCTGAGGCTCACAGATAAGGGGATTTCTGAACTGAAAAGGTGCTCAGCTACAAGGAGAGTGTTAGTGCCTCCAGGTAGTAATATTTCCAAGCACATTGGCTTTGTTTGAAAGCAGCGCTAGATCCCCACACACACACAAAATGTCTTTGTAAGATTCATAGCGGTCAACAATTTACTTGACCAAGTCTACCCACAACCCTCCTACTCAGATATTCTGGCCCAGGTGGATGGTTCCCAACTTGGCCTAGCATTATGACCAACCATCTCCCCTTTACCCAGGCTCAAGTGGAGGCTCAGAGGGCCACCCAGGAGTTCCAGCGGGCGGTGGAGATCCTGCGGGCCGCCAAGGAGACCATCGCCCTGGCAGAGGAGAGGCTCCTGGAGGAGGATAGCCGGCAGTTTGACTCCGCCTGGCAGGAGATGCTCAACCACGCCACCAAGAGGGTATGTAGGGAACTGCAGCGATGAGGACTATCCATTGCAAGTGAACGGGTTGGTGGGGTTTTGTGTTGTGATGAGTGTTAGCAGTTGGACGTGTGTCAGTTGGAGAGGATGTATGTGGGTGAGGCCTCAAGAAGCTCTCTTGTATGAAGACTTGTCTTTCTGGAACCTGATTGGCTGCTGCAGGTGATGGATGCGGAGCAGACGAGGACTCGCTGTGAAGCGGAACACAAGCAGACGGCAGCCAATTACAACACCTGTATCAGTCACATGAGACAACTGGAGAAGAAACTGAAACGCACTATCAACAAGTCTAGGTGTGTGTTTGTCTGTGTGTGCTTGTCTGTGTGTGTGTGTGCGCGCGTGCGTGTGTGTGTGTGTGTGTACAGGGCTTCTATGGTTCCTTTTCTTGCAGCTGGTTGTGAGCCTGTATGTTTATCCAGTCATGATATCGGATATATACCAGATGTTGGGGAGGTTGGTTAGTTAGTGTGTGTGTGTGCTTCCTTTTGGGGCCTGATGGAATGTAACAGCACATTGAGGAGTGTTATTTTTCCAGAGGTTCAGGGTTGCTATAGCAATTGGAATGGTGCTCTGCCAGAATCGTTGACTCAATTCTCTATCCCGGTCTCCTCCCTCCACCCTCCCTCCCTTCCTCTTTTTGCTCTCTTGCTCCTCTTACAGGCCGTACTTTGAATTGAAGGCAAAATATTACCTGCAACTTGAGGTATGTACCAAGTTACCAACTGTGCAGTCCTATCTCTGCACTATCGCTGCGTAGATGAGAATTTGTGTTTAGATTTTAAAGCATGTCATCTATATCTCTCTGTCTCGCACTCTGTCTCTCCTCTCAGCAACTGAAGCGCCTTGTGGATGAGCGACAGGCCAAGTTGGCAGCCGCTAAGGGCGAATACCGCACTGCACTGCATAACCTAGAAACTATCTCAGAAGAGATCCATGCCCGGCGACGCTCCGTCTCCATGGGAGCCAGAGGGATGGGTGTTGGGGCGGAGGAAGGGGGGCCCAATGATGACATTGCCAACTTCAAGATGGAGTCCGACGGTCTATCCAGTAAGTCAGATGGTTGAATTGCATAATACCAAGAATATATCGCCTTTCAGTGTGTGTGTGAATTTGTGTGTAAGTGTGGGTGCATGTGTTTTTAATGCGCCCACTTGTGTGTACATTTCAGTGGTATCTGTGACCTTTGATGACGAAGCAAACCAGAGTGCTGGCTCAGAGGATGACGTTAATACACACTCCACCTCGTCCCCCCGAGACATACCCCCGTCCTCCCACCCTCTGTCCTCCTCCTCACATCCGTCCACCTCTATGGACCTGGGCTGCCCGTACCCCTCCTCCTCTTACACCACTCCCTGCCCCTTCCTCTCCACCTCCCCCACACCCCCCCTCCTCTCCTCCTCCTGTCCTAGTACTCTGGAGCTGCCCAGGGCCTGTGGTTCTGGTGACCCCGACTCGTTGTGTGGTTCTGGGCAGGCCTCTCCTCTCCTGGGCGCTCGGAGCCAATGCAGCGGAGCCTCTTCCCCAGACTGCGATCAGGAGAGAGGTGCGTGCCAGTGTGCGTGTGCAGAATAATGTGTTTTTAATTGTACTTGACCTATTCTCAGAAATAACCTTTCCATTTCAAACTTTTTTTTCCATTTTAAAGAAGAAGGACATTCTCCGGCCCACTTTAACATGTCTTTTGGTGTGTGTGTGTGTGTGTTTTGTAGGCGACAGAGCAGAGGGAGCAGAGGATAAATTAGAGTCTGGTCTCAGCAAACTCTCTCTGACCCAACCGAGCACAGAGGACTCTGGGAACGACCCCGAAATTGACCCCTACACCGTGACGGTGACCCCAGAACTGACCACCTCCAGCCCTGCCCCCATTATCCTGCTCAACAGTGTCTAAAGCTCCACCCTCTCACCCGAAGCGTTTGACACCGGACTTCCATACCTGAACTAAAGTCTTCCTTGAGGAAAGGAAACAAGGAGAGGAGATAACTCTAAGAGTGACTCTATTTGTGTTTATTTCTCCTTTGACTCCTTTGACTCCTAAACCATAGACTTGTTTGACTCTTGCTACAATGTAGGGGGGGAATGTGAAGGATCATAGTGAGAGAACCAAGTCCTGGAACACCCTTCACAATGGGAGAGTGGACATGTTTGGATTCCATGGAAGATCTGACAGAATGAGCCAGCGAATGGGAGAAGGCTAACCATATTGGGTACGAACTCTGAACTCTGACTCCTAAACAGCCTTTGTTTTGTTCATGTGAGGGGCATTCGGTCGCCGGCTTTGACTTTTGAGTTTGTGTGTTTGTGTATGTGAGTGTTTGTGCTTGAAAACCTGTGTGCATGTTGTGATGGAGGACTCTCATGTTGTGGAGTTATGTGTTTATACTCAGCATAAGTAACTTTATATTTGCATTTATTATAACACACACCCCTGTTGTAAGGCAAATAAACATGTTTGGTTGAAACCAGCTAACCTCTCTCCTACAAATCACTCAAATCCACACTGAAGACTTCAAGTCACCAAGACCTCTTTGAATACAAGAAGATGCATTTAGGTTAATTTTCTGTTTAAATTAAATAGGCCTCCATGTCTCGGAGAGGGGGGGGGGGGTGTTTATGTGTATTTATAGCTAACATGGGAAGAATGTGGTGAGGCACCTAAGGCGCTGGGACACAGGCACACAGTGATCCCTTTCACTACCTCAGACTGTGGATCTGTCAAGTGCAGAGGGTCTGACGCACCATGACATGCCCAAAATAGGTAAACACACACACACACCAACACACACTAAATCGTGGCACCCAATGATGAGCACAGCACAATGTAAGATGTCTTGTTCCCAGGTCGACCACTCAGCCACAGTGGGGTCAACGTATACACACTGTGGCAGCAAAATGAGAATGATTAACTGTCTTTCTCTCTGTCTTTTTCTGTTAGACACACATACACACACAGAAACTCACACAGTTAAACAGTTTAAGGGGGACAGCAGTGGAACGGTTCACATTTGCTCTTTCTCAGCTGCTGGGGCTGTTTTTGTGTTTTTCTCCAGCACACTGGTGACCGTGTTTCTTTGCTACTCAGCTGTTATCTTGTCCTCTCATGACTTGAGTTAGTGCCCTGAGAATTCTGTCTGACAGAATGAGTCTAAGCCTAACACAGCACATCTCCCCCACACTCAGCACCACGCACAGACACAAACACACACAGACACACACAGACAAACACGCACACACGCTCACACACACAGACACACACACGCATCAATATGAAGACAAAGAAAAATGACTTTATTTTATTCAGCGTCTTTCTGAATATGGACATTCCCCTTTACATATGTTCTGTATATATTTCATTCATATAAGTATTGATATGTATTGATTTATATTGTTTGAAGTAATGATGAGTGCGTGTGCGTTAGTGGGGCCTAAATGGCAAGGAAAGAATCCGTCTAACATTCTGTTGGATATACTGCAACCTAGTGGTGGGTCCACCACTTTCCCAGACGCTGTAAAAAATATTTTTGGCACTGCTCAAACCTGGTCCTAGATCTGTAATAAAAAAAAACGTCGACGTTTCCTAAACAAAATCATATGACACAAAACACATGATCTGGAGGACCTTTACACCCCCTGCAAAAAAAGTCTTATGTCTGATTGGAGCAGATATTTTCAATCTTCCCCATGATTGGTCAAATTTGTTGTCGAAACTGAACGCGAGCATGTAATAGCTAGGTAGACTAGCTACATTGTATGAACCGAAACAGATTGATTCGATTCATGATTGACTATTAGGGTTTATTTCAATATCTGACCACTTGCTACCATTATAGCGAAGTAACTCATACCAGTTAAGATGTGGTGTTGGCAGATTGTGGCTATGTTTTTGTGGACTGTTGTTGGTAAGAAACTTAGCCTAATTTCGTGACCCATGTTGTGTTCGAATTGGTTGACAAGCTGACTATCACAACACTTGTTTATTTAACGCCTAAACTCTAATGTGTTACTGTTATTTAAGCGCACTATTATTTATATCACAACTCTAAGCATGTGACTGTGGTTGTAAAAATAAGCACCATACGACTAGTTGGGCAATCAGGGTTCTGGCACGAACCGAGGGACTGAACATGAGATCATTACCTGGCGTCAACTCAATTTGAGCAGGGCTATGATGTTTCAGACTGCAACTACGTCCTTTGATATTTATAGTTATATTTTCTGTCCTCGGTTCAGAAACGGAAGCAAAAGCTCTGCCATCAGTGCCAGACTTCGGCAACACATACCATGTCAAAGGTGAGTGAGTAACATTTGGAATCACAAACTACAGATCCATCTGCTATACTCGAAGGGTTGTGTGTTGTGGCCTCGTGTGTGTACATGCTACATTTTGTTCATTTAGAAGACACTTAAAAAAAAAAAAAAGTGACATATTGATAGAAAGTACATATAGATGGTGCATATAGAAAGTACAGCAGAAGATCTTGGAGTAAAAGTGCATCCTTCTAACCGTATTTCGGTGGTGGAAACAAGCGTGAACCCTGTGTGTGTGCGTGCGCGTGTGTGCGCGTGATGCAGGAGTCATCTCCCTTCCGTATGCTGAGATCAAGGAGCCAATCGAGGCCTGGTTTGACCTGCCAGGGAAAACGAGCCGCATCGACTACTACCATGGTAAGGTACACTAACTCTTTACCTTTGACCTTTTATCAAACAATCATATGTAGTAGAGACAGTGGGGACTTTATATTCCCAATGTGAAACTGAGAACCAACTGTGTCTGACCTGAGGGTCTGCAATATCAGTGTCGAAGTGAATCCAAACTGAGAGCTGGAGCTGATTCTTTAAGAATCGTGTTACAAAGTGTAATGTAAGACTATCCTTGAGGTTTTCCAGTGAGGTTGCAGTTATCTAAATGTTTCAGCAGAACGATTAGTCATCAATGTCTGTTCTGTCATGTGATGTGGTTTAAAGCTAAATTACAGACAGGAATTCAGGACTGGCTAAATCAACGTAGGTTGCATTAACAGGATTTACTTATCTCTGTGTGTGTGTGTGTGTGGGTGACAACACAGGCCAGGTGTCAACCTACCAGATGGGGGCTGTGATGCCTTGGGGCTCATCCTATAAGATCACTCCTGAGACCACGGAGGAGGAGCTAAATGTCATGAAGTGCTTCCTGCTCAACGGAACCAAGGATGACCCTGTCACACCCCAGGGGGCGCTGCCAGACCTCCAGGGCTTCCAGGTAGGAGGGGGGGGGGGGGACAGCGACGTATTCTCAGTGCTGCAAGTTTGCGTGCCTATCATGATCCTCGAACTTAACTAAACGTCTTCAATCCACCTCGTGTGTACAGTTCCTCAGAATGGAGTACTTTGGCGGTTCTCTGTGCGAGGTGTGGCAGAACGTGACCATGGTGGGTTCCAAAAAGAACACTTACACGCTGTGGGTGACGCGCCCCGAAGGCGGGGCTGGGACCGGGGGGAACGTGGAGCCGGCCACCCCTGTGCACTACGAGATGATGGGCTACAATACCCTACTGGGCTCTCACTACGACAAATACCTGGTTGACTACAAGGAGTACAGCCCACATGTGGACCCCAAGGTGTTTTCACTTCCTGAAGGTGGATATCAGTACACACACACACTCACACACACACTTCTTTTGTCTCAACAAGAATCTGCCTACATGCTCTTTGCCATCATATGACACAGTATACCTTCACCACCCTCTTCTTCCTTCCCCCCCCCCCCCCCCCCCCCCTTCCCTTGTTATCCAGGCATGACCTGTGGATCATTTCCTGGTCCCGGCGTGGAACACCACTTGCTGGCCAATCCCGTGAGAGACCTGATTGACTCCTCCCCGTCAGGTCACACCCAGCGTCTGTTTGGACACTTCAAGGAGAAGTTTGGGCGTTTCTATCACGACGAGCGGGAGCACGAGAAGAGGGAGCATGCTTTTGTCCACAATGTTCGGTGAGACGGGATATGGGGACAAGGTGGTCTCATTTTTTCAAGTTTTGGGGTGGAGGGGGGTTACACTTTAGAGTAGCATCCCCTCCTACATGTCCTCTCCTGTCTCCTAGGTATGTGCACTCCATGAACAGAGCAGGGCTGTCCTTCTCTCTGGCCCTCAACCCCCTGTCTGACCGTTCTGAGGCAGAGCTGGCTGCTATGAGGGGCAGCAAGCGAGGCAAGACCCCTAACAAAGGCCTTCCTTTCCTCTCTCAGCTCTACGCGGGAGTGCAGGTCCCCGACTCGGTCGACTGGAGGCTCTACGGTGAGTGTGTGTGTGTGAGAGAGATGTCGTCTTGCACTGTACGTGTGTGAAACGCCCTTTTAACGTGTGAGTGTTTTTAGGTGCTGTGACCCCAGTGAAGGACCAGGCCATCTGTGGGTCCTGCTGGAGCTTTGCCACCACTGGAGCAATAGAGGGCGCTCTCTTCCTGAAGGTGACGACTGCAAAGGCACACACATGCTGGTGTCTGACAACATTGAACGCAGGGTTTGAAAAATGTCATCAAATGGAATTTGGCAGTCAATTTGTGGTTGTGTTTCAATATGTTGGAGGATTGCAAACCATTCACATTTTTAAGAAATTATATGGGGGGAAATTCTGCAGAGCTCTGTGCATTTTTGTACAGAATGAGTTGAGCACACATTTATTCTTGTTGCTGGCTCTGCCAGCCTCAACATTGAACACTGAACCTCAAGGAGATCAAGTAAACAGCCATTTAGCTCTACTCAAACTGCAAAAGATACAGAACAAAGTCAGTCCTGATACATAGTGTCACTTTCAAATCGACTTTGACATCAGTGTGAAGGGAGTTTAGCCGTCAGTCCCAATTCCTCCCATCCCTCAGGTCAAAGACATTCCACCCCGTGATTGCTTAGCAACCTGGTGCAAGTGCAGGACAGGTTTATTGTTGGGATTTATCCACCCACTGAGAGTTGCCTGAATTCTCTTATTCATGCACACATACACACACACACACACACACACACTTATTTACTCTCATGAAGTGCTAATGCATTGAATGAATGGGGAGCAGAGAGGAGAGGGGAGAGAGAGGGGGTTCAAGGGGTTTAAGAGATTAATTTGACCACAAGAATACAATGTATGTCTGTTTAGGCTCCGTTTTGAGAATGAACAACTAGGACTGAAGAAAAGATTGAGAGTGTGTTGTGGCCTGTTGATTAAAGTCCTGTGGTGCAAAAATGCTGGAGTGGAAGGGGGTGAGTGGGCGGGGGGGGGAGCGGTCAGTGGAGGTCAGGATTGAGTGTAACTGCACTCGCAGCGGTCTCTGTTGTCCTGCCAACACTCAGGAAGTACCGCTGTCTCCTCGACAGGAAGTGCCCCTCAGGTGCTACCCCTGAGTACCGATGGGCAGGTTCATAAACAGAGCCACTCCCCAGGGGCCAATCCTGTCTGCCAGCAACCACCTAGCAACACGCAGACACAGCTGGTGTGCCGAGCGTGATTAGAGGTGGAGTCGCGTCATCCTCTCTCATTAGTGCTGGAGTCGTTTGTGTCATCGTTTCCCCTCTTTATTATCATTTTTAAAAATTATAATCTCCATTTAGCAGAACGCTTCACAGCACTGTACAGCACTGGTATTTGAACCTGCAATCTCTTGATCTGACGACAAAAGGCTCAATCCACTGAGCTTTACCCTCTCTCTGTCTACAGTGATAGTCTTTAAGTGATTCGGTTCAGGCCAGAAGCTCCTGGGGATACTGACCCCCGCCCCCCCCCTCCCTCCTTCTCTCTCCCAGACCGGCTCTCTGCAGGTGCTGTCCCAGCAGATGCTGGTGGACTGCTCCTGGGGGTTCGGAAACAACGGTTGTGACGGGGGGGAGGAGTGGAGGGGGTACGAGTGGATCATGAAGCACGGGGGCATCGCCCTGACCGAGACCTATGGAGCCTACATGGGCATGGTGAGTGACACGCATTCAGACGGGCTCGCACACATTACAACTCTACAGTGTGCGACTTGTTTACGTTGATGTATAGCAGTAACTTAGGAACGGTCAGACTTGTTTGTTTTTTTGCTTGTGAGAGTTTTAATTTGACTTGTGTGTCCCTTTTTTGACAGAATGGTTTTTGCCACTATAATGCATCCCAGCTGACTGGCCGGATGCAGAGCTACACTAACGTGACCTCAGGAGACGGCGAGGCGCTCAAGCTGGCTCTCTTCAAGCACGGGCCGGTGGCCGTCAGCATCGACGCCTCGCATCGCTCCTTCGTCTTCTACAGCCACGGCGTCTACTACGAGCCTGCCTGCGGTGAAACACGCACACCGCACACACACATCCTGATAACGTAGTCAGGTGGCTGAGCGGTTAGGGAATCGGACTAGTAATCTGAAGGTTGCAGTTCCATTTACGGCCATGCCAAATGATCCTTGGGCAAGGCACTTTACCCTACTTGCCTCGGGGCGAATGTCCCTGTGCTTACTGGAAGTCGCTCTGGATAAGAGCGTCTGCTAAATGACTAAATGTAAATCACGTAGTATTTTTTTGTTTTTTTTACCATTTAGGTTCAGTCAGCCAGCTCTGTGTCTCTTTCACACACACACTAAAATCATTTTTTCCCCTGTGTCCTAGGTAACAAGACAGAGGACTTGGACCACGCCGTGCTGGCGGTGGGCTATGGCGTCTTGCAGGGGGAGCCCTACTGGCTGGTGAAGAACTCCTGGTCCACCTACTGGGGCAACGACGGCTACATCCTCATGTCCATGAAGGACAACAACTGTGGAGTGTCTACCGACGCTACCTTTGTCACCCTGGCCTAGAAACACACGCACACACACACAGAGCATGTAGAGTGAGTGGTGAGGGTTCAAATAATGTGAGCATGAGGTTGGTCATTAATGTGGTTTGAGTGGCGTATTCAGTCAAATGGGTGGATCGGTTTTCGTTGTTGAATATGTTTATTGCTGTTCGCACAGATGCACAGTGCCTTCATTTCCCTGTGATGTACACACCTGCTTGTGCTTGCGTCGTTGTGATGTGCACATGTTTGCCCTTGATTCATTTCAATAAAATGTTTTTTATATATTAAGCTTGGCGTCACTATAAAAGCACTTCATAATACTGTGTTAAAATGTTTTACAACCACGCTAGTAACAATAACATTTCAGTACGTACAAATATGCTTCAGTATCACATTATCAAATGTTTATAACAAACTCAACACAAGTAATCAACCTGTTACAAAATGAATGCTAATTTACTAAGTCCAACAAGCTTGTAGAAAGCTGTGCAGGACACTCACCCCAAAAGGCCTTATATTTGTATAAAATCATTGGGTGTGGAAAGTGGTGAGTTTTCATGCATCTTGTCAATCAGTATTTTCAAACCAGGAGAGGTAAATGGGTTTAAAAAGTGAGCCAAGCTCTGATAGTCTTTGATTTTCACTCTAAACACTCTTAACCTAACCCATGCCTATCGATGTCAGAACTTACTTAAAAACCTGCCAAGTAATGCTACAGTAGAGCTATGTAAAATACAGGCCACTCTTATGCTTACGTTAGAGCTACATCACAGGACACAGACACAGTAGAAATCACAACAGTACACGTAGTCTCTTCTTAAGATCACTTGTAAGAGCTAAAAGCTAGAAAAGATTAAAAACAGGCAGCTGTTTTGTCAGAAAAATCTACAGCATAGATATACCAAAATATAAACACTGATACATTGTTATCAGACCCTACAGGTCCAGGATTGGCACACAAGATTATGTCATGATAGTTATTGTTTTTTTTAAATAAATGCTTATTAAAAACATCTCACATTAGGAACATCAATCTGTTTTTGTAATGAGAAATAATGTCCACTTGTCCTTTGTGATTCTCAAAAGGTGCTTGGTGTGATCTCTTAACCAATAGGATCACATCCATTCACTCAACCATTCGGATGCTTTCTCAGCAGCTAGTCCTTCAATCAGCACCTCAATGGTACTTTGCTGGCAGTTGTCCAAGTTGGCTGAGTGTGTGTGAAGTGCCTGCGTTTAGGATATTTACAACACAAAAATAACGACGGGCAGAAAGAAAGTCATGTTTTTCAGCCATTTCAAATACGTGTTTTTTCTGTGTGGGAAAACACAGATGGACAAACTTTGGCAGTGACACACTGATTTCTTTGTGTATTTATGGACATACGAAAATGTGTGTTTGTTGTTCTTCAGCTTGCATTGCGTTGTGCACATTAAGACCTTTGTATTGTTTGTTGTTGCATAGCACATATAAGGAATGGAGTAGAGTGCGTGTACATGGGTGACAGGGTTTAATGATCAGGAGTTTGTTGCTAGGTGCTCCAGTTCCTGCCCCTCAGTGCTGCCTGTGGATTGGCCCAGATCCCCACAATCTCCTGGGCTCTCCTTAGGGGGAGTCCTGGTAAAGACACAAACAAACACACTGTGGGCTGTAAATGCTAAAAACACCCACTGCGCAAACACTGTTGGTCTCTGGTAAGGTCAGACAGGGCTGGGGACTGAATGGGGGCCTTGTCTCAAACCCAAACCCTAGCGCTAGTCTGAGGACTGCTAATTTCCACTAAGAATCAATGAGTTGTCCGTGCTTGATTGGTCTTGTCTGACACATTGGTACCCATAGGCTCCAAAAATGCATCAGAGAGGATTTTTGATAGTGTTTTGACCCAGGGCCAGATACAGATCTGGTAGACATTACCTGGTGTCCCAGGTCTCAGCGTCCTCCACCGTGTCGGGCAGGGGTCTGTTGGCGGTCTCGGGCAGTGCCAAGGCTAGGACAGCGCCCAGGAGCGGGGCAGTACCAAAGATGAGCATGGGGGTAGAGGGGCTCCGGGTGTGTAGCATGTTGATGATCGGGGCCAACACACCACCCATCCTGGCAAACATACTGGACACGCCTATCCCTGTCTGCCTGTGGGTACACAAACAAAAATACACAAACAACATAGATTTTTACAGTTCTCATGGAAGATTATGAAATAAAAGGTCATTTTACCCAGTGTGTAGACTCTGTAAAGCATCTGGAAGTCGAATATATTATTCTTATTCTTAAGGATGAAATAATTATTCGGAGAGATGGCAGTGTTTCCAGGTTCACCTACCTGAGCACCGTGGGGAACAGCTCGGCAGAGTAAACGTAGATGACGGCGAAAGAGGCGGTGATCCCAAACTTCCCCACCATCGCCAGGGCAGTCCTCAGGTTAGAGTGCTCTTAGAAGGGGAGGGAGAGGAGGAAGGAGGGAAGAGGGATGGATAGCACAGAGGCGGATGTGGAGAAGGAATATGGATCGGACGTTTAAAAATGTCCTGCAGGTACAGAGACACACACATTTGAATTCTACTCACTCTATTGATCCTGAAGGAAAACACATTGAACACACACAAAGAGTACCTTCTGGAACCAGGAGTGTTAGTAAACAAGCCGCTCCGCCCAGGGCCAGAAATGCACTCTGGGAAAGGCGGCGGCTAAAGGGTAGGAAGAGGAGGACCAATGACCGGGCTGGGATTTCGATCACTCCAAACACAAACTGGGTGAGATAGAGATCCGTCCCTAGCCTTGACACGCCCAGAGACAGTCCGTAGTACACCAACACATTCACAAACCTGCAGAAAGGAAAGAAGAGGAGGGAGAGGTGAGAGGGAGTCACACACACACACATGTAAACACTCAAAGATATGAGCGAAAAGAAAACATCCTCGTGGTCATATAGCAGTATACTGAGAAAAACAAACATATTACCAGACATAGAACAAGATGAGAGCTCTCTTCCTCATCTGGGGTGTTCGCACAAGATCTGCTGCAGAAAAACTCTGCCTCCCTCGAGCTGCCATTTGACACCTTTCCACCTGACACACACACACACACCTGCATTAGATGGACACTGAGAGAGTGTATTGTGTGTGGGCAAGTGTGTGTGTGTTGGTACCTGTACTGTAGGAGGGAATTCTCGTCCATTAACTAAGGCTGCCTTGCGCAGGAGAGCAATGGCCTCCTCTTGCCTGTCATTGGCTAGCAACCACCTGGCCGAGTTAGGTAGTACCCTGGGAGGGAGAGAAACAGTCAGTTAGAAAGAGATAAGGGAGATAGGCGTAAACGGTTGAAGAAGTGTTAGCATGTTCAATGTGGGTGTGACCATGTTTGGTTTAGACATTTAGTCATTTTAGTCATTTAGCAGACGCTCTTATCCAGAGATAAGACACACACGCTGTGTGTGTGGTGGTTGATGTGTGTGTGTCCTCCTCACCATATATAGAAGATCAGCAGAAAGCCAGGTGCTGATATTGCCAGCTGTAGCTTTCTCCAGTCGCGAATGAGGAAAGCTATACCTGCCACTAGCATGTAACCAAACCCAAAGGCATAGTCAGTGATTATACCAGCCAGCATGCGTCTCTTAGTGCAGGTCCATTCGGTACCTGTGAAGAGAAGGGGGTTGTGGGGGGTCAGGGAGAGGGGAGAGGGGGGAGTGGGAGAGGTACAGTCAGGGGACAAAGAAAGGGATTGGCAGGGGGCGAGCTGGGTTAGAAGCTGCATGGGGTTTGGAGCTAGGAGAGAGGGAGTGAGGGAGGGATTAGCCATGGGATTTCTGGGAATTGGACAAGACGTGTGACAGATTTGATTTAGAGATCGCAAATGGTTCGAACGAGCGACATCTCATTACAACATGAAACATTACACTGAGTGTGTGTGTGTATTAGAGGCGTGCATAGATATGAGAGGCCTGCATGGACATGCGTACGTGTGTTTTCGGTGTGTTGACGCGACCGGTGTGTGTACCCAGTACGAAGGCGTTGATAATAACTCCTGATATGGAGGTGCCAACGATGAAGCGCAGCACCACGTACACGGGGAAGTTGGGAGCGAAGGCGACGGCCACGCCGAACACAGTCTGTAGGGCCAGGGACAGGAGCAGGGAGAAACGTCGACCGTACCTGAGAGAGAGAGACAGAGAGACAGAGTGAGAGATGAACAAAAAAAAGAGAGAGAGAAAGACAGGCAACGTATAGTGAGACCGAGAAAGACAGAGACACATACGTGAGATAGATATGACATATGACACTGTGTCTGTGATCCCAGTCAGATGTCCAAGGTGAAAGGTCAGAGAAGGGAGAGGGTGGGAGGGAGGTGGTGAGGTGGGGTATTCCTGGCCCACAAACCTGTCAGCCATGGCGCCGAACAGCACAGCCCCCACCAGCAGGCCAAACATGTAGATAGAGGAGCCCAGACTGTTCAAGCCTGCCTGGTCACACACCAAGTCCCACTATGGAGAACGCACACAGGAACATTGTGGTGAGTGACAGTGTGTGTGTCAATTCGAGTTCTGGAACAAGGAGAAAATAAAACAATCCTGCAAGTTTCAGTGGGCAAGTCCTCTAAAAAGCTGTCTATTAAGTGTTCCATGTTATTCTTTTGGTGTAATGAAACTAAACGTGTACACCACAACTAACCCTACATTGTGATTTGAATACACTACACACTAGACACTCACGGACGTGAACGATAAAGACTTTCTCCAGACCAGTTTCACAACAGTTCATTGATTTACTTTACCTCCGTGACTGTTGTACTCTCGAAAACATCTTTGCTGTACACCCATCCATGCTCGCATGGGGCAGCCGTAGTCCGATTCCCAAGATTGCCCATGGCAAAGCAGGATGATTCTGCGAGCGGGTCCGGGATGCTGAGGTTCAGGTTGAAGTTAACGGCTACGGATGAAAGATTGCCTGGAACTGAACTCGAGCTCCCCCGGCATCTGTGGGGCGGTGTAGCCCCAGTAAAGATGCTCACCATCATGTGAAACGCAAGTAAGATCTGGGGCAGGCATATCCACACATACAGAATTTTTTGGTACTTTCCAAAACCTCCCACCGCCGAAAGAATCTGATCAAAATTCATGTTGTTATTTAGGCAAATTATAGCTCTTTAAAATAGACTGCAGTCTGGAAACGCGAACAGACTCCCACTAAAACAAATAGAACGTCAACGATAAGGATGCCAGTAGTTCATATGCAGACTTATATGTAGATACCAAAAACCTATAGGTGTTGGTGGGAACGAGCGGAAAGTGGAAAGGAGCACTGTCAAAAATAATCCGCGGTGTGCCAGATAATGGGCAGATACCATCATCCTCTATGAGGTTTCCACATGGAACACGAGAACCAAGACGCAAACACTTTCTACCTCCTCTTTAGTTGTCCATGTTCACAGTTTAAAAACCCCCAGTAAAAACCCTCATTTCAACCCATGTGGTTGTTCTAACTTGTTCTTCATTCACCCACAAAGAAAAACATTTGCGCGCACGCGTAATAGCCTTTTTATGTAATTTCATATCGCCAAACATGAAGCGCTCGAAGGGTAACAGATTAACTAGCCAGTATATAATAGCACAACTATAATCGCATAGATAAAATAGAAAACAAATGAGTCTACAAATATGACACACAAAAAAGGTTATTTTATTACACTGTTTTGGAATGCCTTGTTTCCCATGCTGCCGTGTTACAAAACATGAGAGCCACGGGAGATGACCGACGACCAATCGTAGCGCACAAAGAAGGATGCTCAGGTTCGGTGGCGCGCACATTGAGTGCATCAGATTGTTTTCCAGGGTCTGTCATTATCATATGATTTTTTATTTGTAACAGCAAATATTTGACACTGCAGGATCGTGTTTTTTGTTGAAGCATGCTCTACAGAGGATATAAGAAGACATTAAATTGGCATCATTTGGAAGTGGTGCTTCACGCGGCCCTATGAGAGGCCGTTTAGGAAATCATTCAGCCTGTCCCTTACACAAACACCTGAAACACAACGTATTGTGTCTTGCCAAAAAATGCACCCCCAACTCTGACTAGGAAAGTGCCACATGCATGAAACTTACTCTTGTTACTCATACTAGTAATTACATGGGGTGCATTTCAGGGCAGGGCTGTATTGTTTCTGTCCTGTTTGTGTAAGTACAGTCTGAATGATTTCCTAAACGGCCTCTCATAAGGACCAGTTAACGCACGTACAAACATTCCAGTGATGGTTGGGATGCTGTTATTCGAGGCACTATGGTGACACCTTGTGGTGATAAGTGGAACTAGACATACCCAGATGGAGCCCTACAGGAAAGGCCCTGTTGACAAATCACAGCTGGAAACATTCTTGTAATCAGCCTTTTGACTGAACCTGAACCCAAGTACATATGCAGCTCAGGAAGTTGGACCAATAGAAGAGTGCATTTTGTTACTCAAGTGGGCGCAGGCAGATGGAAGGACGGAACCGTTTTGGTTTAAAACACAGCCAAGTGTGACCAGACAATGATTTCTTTGTGTCCCCAACTCACACACTTCATTCAGTCAGTGGAGGGTAAGTGGGCAGGTGGCATCCACAGCCATGCCATGCCGCGTCATGCAGCGCCCACTCTCTCTCTCTCTCTCTCTCTCTCTCTCTCTCTCTCTCTCTCTCTCTCTCTCTCTCTCTCTCTCTCTCTCTCTCTCTCTCTCCCTGCTTATCTTCCTAACACACACACACACACACACACACACACACATACATACATACATACACACACATAAATGTAACGAACAAGAAGTGAGACAAAGAATCGCAGCGCAGATGATCAAGTCAGTTAAACGTCATTTATCTTTATACACACAATCCTGTATATAACAAATTTGCGAGAACAGCGTAGAACAGTGCACTTTGCTGTGCGTTGTGACGTCACGAACGGATCGGTCGGTGTTTCGGTAATAGCGGGGCAGAGAAAGGGAGGAAGAGAGAGAGAGATGGCTGTAGGGAAGGGAGCGTGGAATGGGTCAGATTCGAGTTTTGGAATAAATCTAACGTGACCTTGACTGTAGAGATTTGTCATCGAGGTGCAGTCTGGAAAAAGAACGGTCAACTGGTCATCAAAGTTCTATCTAAGAACGAGGCCAGGATACTCATTTTACCGCGTGATCACCACCGGTAATGTATCGCATCCAATTGAACTGACGCTGTCTGCTGTCGCCGGGGATTTGCTGTTGGAAGATTTGAGGAATCGGTCATCAGCATTTTTTATCCTGTGAGTGACCGCATTTGACATTTTACGCACAACGTGTAACCTCGTTTTGTCAATTGTATTCACGTAATTTCTTCGAACTACATGCCGTAGGGTCATAGAACTCCTTTCCTACAGTTATGAATGCGGTAATTTTGTAACCATTTTACAATGTTGTCCCTGTATGTGAGAGACAAGCCGCATCAGTGACGCGACATCACGATGTAACGGAAGCCCCACCCTCAGAGAAGATACAAATTCATAAATGTCGCATGCTCGGGTTTTATAAGTGTTCGTTGGCAATGCTGCAGGCTACTGAGCAGAATTAGCTACATTGTGTCTTACAGAGGCGAACGTGGCTCAGACCTCACCGCCAATTGAACCAGCTAGATATTGTAACGGTATAGCAACATGGCATTAGGCGTGCTTTTGCTTTCTAGAACAGTTGTCTTCAACCCCAGGAGCAGGGCCCACTGTTGACCCATTCATTTCAATCAAGTGTGCTGAAGCAGCGAAACATCTCCAACATGCAGGACAGTGTTGAAGACCACTGTTGTAGAAGGACCCAGCACTGACATTACCGTACACCAGCAGTGTTTGTAATACTGTGATGCTGATAGTCATAGATGCAGCATCGACCAGGGGATGGTTTCGATTGAGGTGGAAGGCATGTTTACAGACCTCGAGCTGGACATTTGCCTCCTAACCCCCCCACTCTGGTTCGATAGTCAAATCATATATAATGTTCCATCCCTCTATAAGAAGGTTATGTAAAGAGGATATTGAAAGGTACATGTGCCAGACAGGTTCATCCCTACATAGTAATGTGTTTGTGTGTGAATGTGTATGGAAACCCCACTGTAGCCCCAAAGCCCATAGTAAAATCAGGCCGGTGTTTCTTGTTATGATCATCTAATAGGTCTGTTTCCAGGTGTCTATCATGTTATGTAGTGGAAACACACCAAGTAGCTCTTAGTACAGCAAACTGCAGTGTGGAGACACACACACATGTACAAACACACACACACACACACACACACATACACACACATGTACACACAACCTCCCTCCTGTCTCATCTCTCTCTGCTACCCAGGTCTATATTTAGGCTGCTCCCCCAGCTAGTGACTCTGTGATCCCAACCTTTCACTAATCTCACACTTTACGCTGAGGTGATTTCAGCACTGGATCCCTCTACTGTATCTACTGTAACGTCAATACTGCAGAGCTGTAGAGTCTATACTGTAGAGTCAGGACTGCAAGGTCAGGCCACTACAGTACTGCTGGTCTAGAACCAGAGGACAATGCACAGTAAGTTTGCACACACACACACACACACACACACACACACACACACACACACACACACACACACAAGCACGTCGCACACACATAACCACTCATGCCACGCAGCACAGTGCAGTCAGCTTTTTATATTTCAGCTTTGAAAGAGAACAAAGAGAGTCCTAAATGGTTTACGTAGAGGGTAATGTTGCTGTTTGTGTGCCTCTTTCTCTCTCTCATTTCTCTCTTTTTCCATCTTCCTCCCCTTTTCTTTGTTTCAGGCCCAGACAGCCACTTCCCATTGCCTCCCCTCAGGATCCTGCCAGCTCGGCGGGTGAATCTCCAGCTCCACAGGCCCATGGCCCCAGTTCCTCTGCCCCGGTAAAAGGTTAGCCAAGCTGGCCGCCCCAGACTCCTCCCTGCCCCTGGCCCCAGACCCAGAACCAGCCCCGGAGCTTGGCCTGTTCACCAGCCAGGAGCAGCAGTATGTGAGCGAGGGGGAACCCAGCCAGCCCAACACACACCCGGCTCCTCCACACTGCAGGGACGCCGAGACCATCACAGGTGTGTGTGTTTGCATCCATGCAAGAGAACATTTGTGTGGGTTACCGAAACCTAGTGTGTGTGTGTGTGTGGATTAAAATATAGGCAGAGGAAAATACATTAAATAACTGGAGAAAGTTCACTTCTATGAGAAAGTTCTTGAGGGAAACAAATGTGTTTTTACTAAACACCACTAGATGGCAACATACTACGTCTTTTAGTTGCGCTAAGTAAACATAATACAATCTCTTTCTCTCTCTCTCTCTCTCTCTCTCTCTCTCTCTCTCTCTCTCTCTCTCTCTCTCTCTCTCTCTCTCTCTCTCTCTCTCTCTCTCTCTCTGTCAGATGTGTGTAACAGTACTGACCTGCCGGAGGTTGAGATCATCAGTCTTCTGGAGGAGCAGCTGCCGGTGTATCGTCTCCGGGCTGACACCGTCTACGGTTACGACCACGATGACTGGCTACACACACCGCTCCTCTCACCGGGCGCCAGGGTCGACCTGACCACGGAGCAGATAGAGGAGACTCTCAAGTACTTCTGTAAGTGTGTGTGTGTATCAGTGTATCTGTCTTTGTGTATATATATGTGAGACTTGGTTCTTGTGTATATTTATTTATTTCTGCTTTATATATATTTCTGTTTGTCCATACTGGGACGTCTCCATGGAGATTTGAGGATGGTCACAATGGCAACCAAGGTTTTACAGGCGGACGCTCTTTCCCTGAGTGATGCAGGGAGGTAAAAAAGGGAAGTAGAGAGAGACAGAGACATTGTGTGGAAGTCAACGAAAGCAGAATGGGTGGTAGGGCAGGTCTTCCTGAATCTTCCCACTTTGATTTACTGTCACTGGCTTTCCTCCAATCCGAAGGTTTGTTCCGCTTCAACTGTACTTAAGTTGCTCTCTCTTTCTTTCTCTCTCTCTCTCTCTCTCTCTCTCTCTCTCTCTCTCTCTCTCTCTCTCTCTCTCTCTCTCTCTCTCTCTCTCTCTCTCTCTCTCCCTCCCCCCTTTGCCCTGTGGAAGGGTTGGTATTGAGTGTGTGTACTCAGGAAGCTAATTATACTAGGACTAGCTGTGACTCAGTGTAGGACTGTCTGAGTGTGTGTGGGTGCATGTGTGTGTTTGTGAGTGTGCTGGACCCACACACAAGAGGTTGATTGCACAGGGATGGCTAGATCCAATCTTGCTGTAGTCACTGTGGAAACAAGAGGAGAGATGGATGAAGAGAGATGGATGGAGAGACTAACGGATGATGGCTTTGAGCCGGACAGCTGGTACTATGAGGAGAGCGTAAATGGTAAAGCTGCTGTTGGTCTGAAAGAGAGACAGAGAGAGATAACAGCGGTGTGTGTTGTTTTTGCTTCTATGGATAGTATGTCTGTGTGCTGAGTTTCACTGTAGTTGTTAAATGGTTTGGATTCCACTATATAGAAAAAACAAAAAACAAGATTAGAAAAAAAGTGTAATTTATGAATCAGAAACAGATTATATTGTTAGATTGGACATTGTATAGTTTACTCAAGGTCAAGTCTACTTTTTGTGTAGTTGGCTTCTGTAGTTTACTGTGTGTAGTTAGCATCTGTGGTTTAATGTGTGTGTAGTTAGCATCTTTAGTTTAACGTGTGTAGTTAGCCTCTGTGGTTTAATGTGTGTGTGTACAGATGCTAACTACACACACATTAAACTAAAGATGCTAACTACTGTGGTTTAATGGGTGTAGTTAGCATCTGTAGTTTAATGTGTGTGTAGTTAGCATCTGTAGTTTACTGTGCGTGTACTTAGTATCTGTGTTGGTGGGCTTGCTGGAGATGTACACGTTTCTATGAACTGTGGTTTCAGATGGCTGGCCATGTAGCAGCAAAGCTAGCCAGGCTGATTCTGAGTGTACAGGGTTTGTACACTGTAGTTCATCGGCCCCTGAGCTCCTCATTAAGCTGTGGCTCTGTGAGCAGGTTCACTTCTGGCTCGTTTGCCCGCAGGCCTACACACACAGACGCACACACAGTCATGGACATACACGCAATCATACACTCATGTGAACACACACACACACTCTTACATCAAAACCCTATAAGCTCCCAGCGCTACATCAGACCGCTAGATTGCTCATACTAGGTCAGGACATGTACAGGGTAGATATCCTGATCTGTATTCTACTGTGCTACTCCATTAAACGAGCACAGAAGGAAAATATTTTCAATTACTAATTAGAAGCAAAAGGGGTAGGCAGTTTTATCCAACAGTGTCCCACTGTGTATGGATCCCAGCTCTGAGGTCGATACCAGTCTGGGGGGGGGGTGGGGGGGGGGGGGGTGGGGGGGGGGGGGGGGGGGGGGGGTGGGAGGGTAGCACCCGTGTGCGCCATGGAAAACACTACCCTTCACTGAACCCTCCCTCTCACTAGCAACACCTCCTCTCCCATATATACATTGTTTTCCTTGTCCATAAGTTGATGTGAAATATACAGTTTCTTGTTCTTCCTTTCTCTGTCTCTGTCTCTCCCTCTGTTTCTCTTGTCATTTTTATGTCTTCTTACTCCTGTCTTTATACTCCCCCACCCCTCTCTCTCTCTCTCCCTCCCCCCCCCCTCCCCCCCCTCTCTCTCTCTCTCTCCCCCCCCCCCTCTCTCTCTCTCCACAGTGCTATGTGCAGACAGAGTGGGCCAGATGACGAAGACCTACAATGACATCGATGCTGTTACACGTCTGCTGGAAGAAGTACGCTTCTATTTGACTGGATTTTAGTTCTATTGGCTACTCTTTAAATCAGAGGTTGTTTCACCAGCAATCTAGAGATACATTATACAAATCTACCTATCAAATCTTCACTGCTGACACTTTGTCTTCCCTCCCGTCCTCTCCACCAATAGAAAGAGAGGGATTTGGAGCTGGCCGCCAAGATTGGCCAATCCCTTCTCAAGAAAAACCGAACACTCTCTGAACAAAATGAGTACTTGGAGGAGCAAGTGGGACATATTGCAGAGGAGGTACACACACTCACACACATGCTGGGTCTCTCACGTTCATAAGAACACACACACATGCTGTCTCTTTCTCTCTCCCACGCACACACACACACACACACACACACCTAACCCTGTGGTCTTCCCCAGGTGGCCCAGCTGCACCATGAGTTGAACCTGAAGGATGAGCTGCTGCAGTTCTACAACGCAGCAGAGGAGAGTGAGGACGAATCCACAGGCTCCCCAACGTTAGTACACACTCACTCACACACACACGCACACACACACACACACACACACAGGCATAATCACCACAAACAGACCAAGTTGTGTGTACTTTCAGTCATGTCCTTCTGTCTGTGTGTCGGGGCAGGAGGAGTAAGCTGGGAGGAGCCTCTGGCGGGTGTGGATCCAACACCCTGCAGAAGAAACTGAAGGAGCTGGAGGATGAGAACCTGTCTCTACGTTCAGAGGTAAACACGTACTTCAAACTTTACACGAGTAAAGCAAATGGCCACACACACACAAACACTATAGCCCATAGATGGTTATGTTTTCAATAGAGCTCTTACGTGTGTGTGTGTGTGTGTGTGTGTGTGTGTATGTCTGTGTGTGTGTGTGTGTGCAGGCGTGTCATCTGAAGTCTGAGACTGAGACCTATGAGGAGAAGGAGCAGCAGCTGGTCAACGATTGTGTCAACGAACTCAGTGAGTGTGGGAACTCTGCCTCAACCCCCTCTCTATTCCCCCCTCTCTCTTTCTCCCTCTATCTCTTTCACTCTCTCTATTCCCCTCACTTTCTCCCTGTCTCTCATCCTTTCTCGCTCCCAATTCCCCCCCTCTCTATTTGTCCCCCTCTCTCTTTTTGTCTTTCTTTCTGTATCTTTCTGTCTCTCTTATAATTTGTATGACTTCTTACTCCTGTCTTTATACCCCTCTCTCTCTCTCTCTGCCTCCTTACCTCCCTCTTTCTAATCCTCTCTCATCCACTCTCTCTCCCTCTCCTCAGGGTTGTCCAGTCTCCAGATCTCTGTCATAGCGGAGGAGCTGGCTCGTAAGACCGAGGACGCGGCCAGACAGCAGGAGGAGGTCACACACCTGCTCTCCCAGATAGTGGACCTGCAGAAGAAGGCCAAATCTGTGAGCACACACACACACACACAAACTCATACGCACATTCGCATGGCCAGAAGCACGCACTCAACACAGATCACATTTTCCTGTACATTTGTAAAATTGCTCCTCCCAACATATGCTCCCACTGACATACCTTTATTTCTGTGCGTGTGCGTGCGTCTCAAGGTTGCAGTGGAGAATGAGGAGCTTGCTCAGCATCTGGGGGCAGCTAAGGATGCCCAGAGACAGCTCACAGCAGAGGTGGGACCCCACACCTCACCAGCTCACCCACTGGTCTCCACCAGTACTCATGTACCCTCACTGACTGTGTGTTCTCTGGAAGCTAATCCCACCGGGACTAGCTGGGACTCAGCCCATCTCTCTCCTTCTCTCTCCCCCTCCATGTTTCTCCCTCCCGTTTTCTTTCCCCTCTTTTTCTTCCTCTGCATCTCTGTCTCCACCCCTCTTGCCCCCCCCCCCTCCTTCCTCCCTCCCTCCCTCCCTCCCTACAGCTTCAGGAGCTGGAGGAGAAGTACTCAGAGTGCATCGAGATGCTCCACGAGGCCCAGGAGGAGCTGAAGAACCTGAGGAACAGGAACTACCCTGCAGGGACCCCCCGTCGCTTCCACCCCCTGGGCCTCTACCCTATGGTGTGTGCGCTGACACGTGTTATTGTGTGTGTGTACACAGTATATTCCTGTATTATTGAGAGTTAACATGTATTACAGTGTGTTATAATGTGTGTGTGTGTGTGTGTGATTGCTGCAGGACTCTCTAGCTGCTGAGATTGAGGGGACCATGAGGAAGGAACTGAGTATGGAGGATCCGGACTGCGAGGAGCAGAAGTACTCAGTCTTCAGTTCCCCCTAAACACACTCACACCTGGACCTACCATGAAACAGTCCTGTAACCCCCAAGTGTGTGTGTGTGTGTTCAGGGTCCACCGAAAGCGTGTGTTTGAGACGGTGAAGAACATCAACCAGACAGTCAGACAGCGTTCACCAATCCCGTCCAACGCCAACATCCCAGGGTCCAATCAGTCGCTCTCGTCTCGCACCTCCCCCCATTCCAGCGGCGCGGCCACGCCCAGCCTTTATGGCGGTGACAGCGGCAACGGCGTTGCACTCGACAACCGCACCCAGAGCATGCTGATGGAAACGGCATCCAACCAGAACAGGTTAGAATATTGCCCTGCGCCTTTAATTCCACCATATTTGATTACCTCATAGAGACTGTATCATATCTATAAGAGTATACCAACCAAACCAGGCCAACCGTTCTCCTGGAGATCTACCCTCCTGAAGGTTTTCACTCCAACCCCATTCGTAAGAACAAGAAACATGATTTAGCTTGTAACAGACAACTAGATAATTATTAAAACCAGATCATTCTTAGAATCAGACGTGCTGTATTAGGGTTGAAGTGAAAACCTACAGGGTGGCAGCTCTCCAGGAACCGGGTTGGTCAGCTGTGAACTAAGCATACATTCTGATCTGGCAAACAGTGTGGACGGCCGTGACAAGAAGGCCAGCGTTGAGGACCTCAGGCTGGCCCTGCGCAGGCTGTCGCTGCGTCGCCAGAACAACCTGAGCGAGAGGCGCTTCTTCGAGGAGGACCGGGTGCGGAGGAGAGGGGGAGGCGTGCCGGAGGGGGGGCATGGGGGGGCCATGACCCCCTCAGACAGCATCATGTCCCTGGGGGGTCTTCACCTCTGGGCCTCCCGCCCCTACCTCCCCGACAAGCTGCAGATCGTCAAACCCCTGGAAGGTGAGGGAGGGAGAGATGGAAGGATGGAGAGAGGCAAGGACAGACAGAGAGAGGGGAAGAGGGAAGGGGGGATGGAGAGAGGCAAGGAAGGATGGATGGAGGGGAAGAGGGAAGGGGGGATGGAGAGAGGCAAGGAAGGATGGATGGAGGGAAAAATGGAAGGAGGGTTAGAGAGAGGAACCAGACAGAGGGACCAGGCCGGGAGGAGAAGATCAACCTTCCAGGAGAGGAAGTTGTGGGAGAGGGAGGCCATGGAAGAGGCGGAGAGAGAGGAGGAGAGAGAGGAGCTAGGAGGAAGAGGGGAGTTAAGTTGGGGTTTGAGGAAAACATGTGGGTTGAGGAGAGAGAGGGAGCGAGGGAGGAGGTGGGAAAATGAAAGAGTCGGAAGGAAGAAGACAGACGGAGAGAGAGAGAGAGGAGAGCGCCCTTTTTCTCTGATGCTCTTTAACTCTTTCTGGTCACTCATGCATCATGGCAAGTCCGGAGGGTTCGGCTTCCAGCACTCCCACTACAGAGACACCCAGCCTAGGGGCTGGCTACAGATACCCTGAACACACATACACACCCACACCTATGCCCACACACGCACACAAAGACACACACCAACTCCATCTGCTGGTGAGATTATGAACTGTTCGTTATTATGGTTTAGAGGGAACTTTATGTCATTTTTAGTTAGTTAGTTTATGTCGAATTAATAAGGTGAATTTGTAATCGTAATTTGATATATTTGTCCTTAATGGGTTAGATATGTATCCACACCAATCTTTTTTACATATAAAACATTATGTTCATGTAGCAGATGCTTTTATACAAAGCAACTTCTATAGTCCAGGGAGTCAGATGGCTGAGCGGTTAGGGAATTGGGCTATTTACATTTACATTTAGTCATTTAGCAGACGCTCTTATCCAGAGCAACTTACAGTAAGTACAGGGAGATTCCCCCGAGGCAAGTAGGGTGAAGTGCCTTGCCCAAGGACACAACGTCAGTTGGCATGACCGGGAATCGAACTGGCAACCTTCGGATTACTAGCCCGATTCCCTCACCGCTCAGCCACCTGACTCCCACGGCTATTAATCAGAAGGTTGCCGTTTCGATTCCCAGCAGTGCGAAATGACGTTGTGTCCTTGGGTAAGGCACTTCACCCTACTTGCCTTGGGGGGAATGTCCCTGTACTTACTGTAAGTCGCTCTGGATAAGAGCGTCTGCTAAATGACTAAATGTAAATGCAAGTTCTACAGTATGTTGGTGGTCAGACTAGAACAGTCTGTATCTACTACACACATCACAAGGTCCCAGCTAACAGGCGCTGTGACAAAAATAATACTACAGTGTACTACAAAGCTACAATAATACTACAGTGCAGCTACAGTGCAGCATAACATTTCATTTAGTCAGTGGCTATAACAGATACATGTGTGAATTGTATGTCTATCTGATTTATTTGTTTTAATCTGTACATTTTTCATTTCTATTTGTAACTTTTTCTGTTATTTCTCTTTCACTCTTCTCTCAATTAAATGTTAATTTTTTCATTAATGAAAGCCATCTCTTCTGTCATTCATTTCTATCTTTCATCATTTTGCATCCAATCTGTCTTTAGCTCTGTGTACTTTCTCCACAACTCATCATCAGTAAGTCTGCTGCCATCTGTGTCCCGTCTGTCTCTCTGAATCTGGCTGGTCCCAGTTAACTGTCGAGGACTCGAAAACATGTCTATTTTTATTATAGAATCTGTATACCCATACATTTTAGGGTCTCATATCTCTTTGTGTGTGTGTGTGTGTATTTGTATGTCTGTGTGTGTGTGTATGCATGTGTGCGGGTGGCTTTGCATGCATGTGTGGAAATGTGTGTCCCTGTGCGTGTTTGTGTGTGTCCAGGCTCTGCCACCCTCCACCACTGGCAGCAGTTGGCCCAGCCTCACCTGGGCGTGATCCTGGACGCCCGGCCAGGGGTGCTGCCGAAGGGCTACAGGCCTCTGGAACTGGAGCTGGAACAGGTGTGTGTGTGTGTGTTTGTTTTACCGTACATGTACTGTACCTGTGTCTTTGAGTATGTAAGGTAGCATTGACTCTGTATGTGCGTGTGTCTGCAGGTGTATCCATGGGGGGGCTTTGAGGAGGATGAACCAGGAGAGCAGTACTTCCAGAGTCTGCCCACGTCCTCTGCCACCTCCTCCCCCGCTCTGCCCTCCATCACCCCCAACCCTGCCCCACCTGCCAGCCAAGGACCCTCCTCCCCATCCTCACCCTCACCCCACCTCAGCAACACAGACCCCCTTGGTAAGTCAACGTACACACATTCATACCCAAGGAACTTGCTTGAGAATGGGTTGTATTCTGTATAATATCCTAAATATCGTGTGTGTGGTTTCAGTGGTGTACTATCCTGGGAAGTGCATGGCCCACACTAGCTCTACCTACACCTTCACCACCTGCAGGATCCTTCATCCTACTGATGAGCTGACACGCGTCACTCCCAGGTAAGGAACACACACACACACACACATGTGGAACACACACACGTGTTACCACGTAGTGAGGCTGCTGTCTCAGTCACCCCCTCTCTCTTCGTCCCCAGTCTGAACTCTGGCCTGACCACATCATCCTGTGTGATGACCAGTGCTCTGCTGACCACCCCTGCTGTCACGCCCTGCACCCCTCGCCGGCTCAGTCTCAGACCCTCTGAATCGTCCACTAACCTCAGGTACACACACACGTCACACACATACAGCCACTGCGAACACATAGAAACCATGCGAACCCCCTCTCTGTTTCGCATTAACATACAGACACAGACATACACACACACACACGGATATATGAACTCATAATCTAGCACAAGGTCATTCAGTGGAATGCTTTCTTCTCCAGGGATGCTACACGCACAACCAGCACCTCTCTGGGGTTAGTGCGCCTCCTACAGGAGAGGGGCATCTCTGCAGCCATGTACCATCAGACACAGCCATGGGACCATGGCCAAGGCAGCCTGTTCAGCACCTCTGTCACCCCCAACTTCCCCCGCGGCCCACTGCCCAACCCCCTGCGCCCCTCGACCCCACCAAACTCTCCCACCAGCCAGGGGGGCTCCGCTCTGCCTCCCGGCAGCACGGCGGAGACCACCCTGGGCTTTGACTTCAAGAGCCCCTCCTATGACAACTTCCTGGCGTCCAAGCCGGCCCGTTCCATCCTGAAAGAGGTGACGGGGGGGAGGCGAAGCCGGCAGAGGGGGAGGGACTGCGAGAGTCAGACGGACGTGAGCGTGACCGTCCACAACCTCAACCTGGTTGACAAGGTGAAGCGGCTGGGGGTGGGTGGGAGTCCGGGGGCCAGGGCTGGGATCCCGAGTCCCATCATGGGGCCCCTGGGGGGGCTGAGGAGACCTGGCTCCCCCTTCGGGGAGGGGATGAGGAGGAACAGGAGCTACCCGGCCATGGTGGGGGCCAGTATGGCCATGAAGGGCCCTGGGCCCCAGGAGGACTCTGAGCTGCTGTTAGCCTCCAGGATGCCAAAGCAGAGCAGCCTTAAGTAGGGCTAGGGCCAAGAGACTACAGTTAGTAACTGCTGTTTATGATCTGGTACTGGTTACTGGCTTCTCTTCCATTACTGATAAAGTACACCTAGGTGTAATGGCCCAACGGTTACACCCTCATTGCTGCTACCAACTGTTACTCCCTTTACTTACCCTACTGTAACTTTCTGGAGACCCAGACTCTACTGGCTAGATGTAGTATCCATCTCACTAGGTGACTTGCGTAGAATTTTTAGGAACACATGCCTTTCTGTCTAAGTAATAATGAGCTGTGAGATGTTTTGGGGTACATGCATTACCAATGTTTAGGGTAAACACACTTTTTTTTTTTTTTTACCAAAAAACTGTATGTGTGAAGCATATAGATAATCAATGATCCTGTATTGCTCTAGACTTGTTCTCTCTCTCTTTCTCTCCCACTACATCTTTCTCTCATTCCTCTTCCCTCTCTCTTTTTTCCCACTCCTTTTTTCTCGCGCCCTCTATCTTTTTCTCCCTCTCTCTTGTTTTCACTCACTCTCCGTCTCACTTTCTCTCCCTCTCTCAATCTGTCCCCTTTAAATGGAACGTCACTTTAAAAACACATTTTTATGAAGATCTTCTGTTCACATCAAATATGCATTGCTATTTCTTTCCTAATTTGCCATTCAGACAACGACACAGGCTGTAGACCCTAGAGGGCGCAGAGGGTCTTAAAGATCATTACTGAATACCAGTCTGTTGATGGGAGGGATAGAGGGGATGATGTAGAGTGGGAAGAATATGGACGAAGGGATGGAGGGAGTTAAACTTTTGAAGGGAGGTGATAGTGGGCAGAGTGGCACACAAGCTTTTTCTGAAGCCACTCTAAGATTGATTAACTGATGCAATAGTGCCTCGACAATGTGTATATTCATTGTGCTCATGTTTATGTTAAACTACAGTATAAACGCAGAGTTGAATATTGTGTCAACACCTTTTGCATTCATGATATTTATGATGTGATTATTTATTAAAAACCTAAGTTATATTTGCTAAATCAATTTTTCATGCACTGATTGCTCTTCATGTATGTACATGTTTCATGTAACCTCATGCTGTACAGAATGTTTAAATTCAATTCGAACTCAATATGTCTCACAAATAGATTGTGTAGTGAATATTCAGCAATTCACCAACAGCAGGAAGTATTGCACTGAGCAATTAGCCACATTTCCCAATAAAAATCCTGAAACCTAATTTCTGTCATAGCAAGCTAAATTGCTCTCTCTCTCCTTCTCCTAAAAGACCAAGCAATGTATCTGCTTTTCAACCTTGTGTCTCTTTTCTCTATCGATAAACTACTCCTATACTTCTTCAAGTTACCTGGCATTTTAGCATGTACTGGTATTTGAGCCATATTTGAACTTACAGGATAGTTTAGAAAAACATGGGACTCACAGAACTATCTGACTGAAGCATCCTGCACACCTGCACAAACGACTTGAACTCAAGTCTGGAAACTCGAAGTTTCAAGTTTATTGTCATTTGTAAAAAGTACAATAGTGTAATAATGATTGATGAGTGAATAACAAATTCATTTTGCAGCATGCAGTAAAGAGGACATTTGAACCTGCAACCTCTTGATAGGCAGTTAAGGGCTCTAACCACTGAGCCATACCCTCCCTAGGAGTACAAGCACAGGTACACTGGATTTCTTGGGGCTGATCCCCTTGAAGGTTTCCCAGGTCAAATGTAGGATTAGGTCAAACTTAATCCTGCACGGTGCTTCTAATTCTCATTTCATTTCTACATCTCTGGAGACGGAGTGATCAAGCGGCTCAGGTTTGATGAGGCTGGGCCTCATAACAGAAAGTCACAAGATCAATTTGTCTTCCTACAACCATACTCCACCCCATGTGAATATATACCTCATTTATATTATGTAACATTGTTTGCGGCACAGTAGTCCTTCAGCACCAGGGAGATGCAGCAGACATCCAGCAGAGGGCGCCATTGAACCACTAGTTTTCCAACTGATAAGAAATGTTTGATGTCTTTATTATTTCTCTTTCTCTGTCTCTCTCACTCTCTATATCGCTCTCTGGTTTGATCATATCCATTGCTTCCTCCACAGAGGTATTGAGAGTGATGAGGAGGAGGTAATTGGTGTAGGCTTGGGCCTAATTATGTTTCATGAGAACCATCAGGCCCCTGGCCTCAATAAATGCTACTGTTGAGCAATTAGATAGGAATAAATGCTAACTACATTTCAAATGCCAAGGTTGTCACTCACATGTGGAAGAATTGTTCAATTTTGAATTGCATTTCTGTCTCGTTTAATTTCATTTTAAATCATCCACTTACTGCAATCATCATCTGTAGTTATGGGCCTTTGTCCAGCTGTGCACAATGCGTGTGTGTGTGAGTGTTTGTGTGAGTGCGTGTGTTCATGTGAGTGTTTGTGTGAGTGCGTGTGTTCATGTGAGTGTTTGTGTGTCGCAGTCTTAATTTCTAGCTTGAGCACTGATGTTGGTCAGTGATTCCTTTTTCAGACCCACCCAGAGTTCCCAACCCTGAACAGAAGCTCAAGAGAAGATGCCGAGCAGCCACACAATGAGACGGAGACTCACAGAATTGGTTTTCTTCTGCGACAGCCTTTAGACTTCCTTCTTTAAAACATGATTATCTTCTGATGTCTGCCTAATCTCTGAACTTGAGTAACCTCTTTGTCCTTCTAGATTTCGCTGTAGATACACAATCAACCAGACAAACCTGGTTCAAGTATTATTTCCTCTGGCAGATAGGTCAGGCACCCTC
>NC_090067.1:9214137-9217302 GCF_038355195.1 Osmerus mordax
GAGTGTGTGTCTGTGTGTGTGAGTGTCAATCCAGCTTCTGTACTCACTGTCCTTGCCCTTGTGTGTGTCTGTGTGTGTGTGTGTGTGGTATTCCATAAATTTGATGATGTCACTTGTTTGTGCATGGACCCTGGTAGACATACCTGTGATAGAGGAAGACAAGATGAGAACGTTTATTTTCATGCAGACACTAGGTATCTCTCTCTCCCAATGTAATTACCTTTCATTAAACGTGCTTCAATGCCATGACTGTTTACGTTAAACGTAAATGTTGCTTGTAACAGCAGCTTAGAGGCAGAAGCTTCAATGACAACAAGGACAATTAATATGATTATTAATCAAACAGCAATCTAATCTCGCTCTCTTGACATGATCCTGATCCATCTGCTCAGTTGTATTGAGCAGCTATGGCAGGTTCATTTCTTTGTAAATGATATCAACAATCTGATCTGTCACAGGGATTAGCTGACAGTCAACAATCCTAGTCCCAGTCCTAGTCCCAGTCCTAGTCCCATAAAAAATGAATAAATAAACAAATTAGAAAAGAATATATGTAAGATGTGTCTCACATACTCTCACATTCACTCTCTCTCTCTCTCTCTCTCTCTCTCTCTCTCTCTCTCTCTCTCTCTCTCTCTCTCTCTCTCTCTCTCTCTCTCATCCCATCCCAGTGTGTCTTGTTTTCACACTTCTTCCTGAATGCTGTAACATGTAACTCGGGCCACAAGGAGAGGTGTGGGAGGTGAGGCCAAGCGTGGTCCAAGTAGAATTGATTAACCGTGGTGTGGGAGGTGTCTGTGTGTGCGTGTGTGTATGTGCATGCATGTTTGTGTGTGTATTTGACAGGCCAAGATGGTTAGTGTCAGGACAGACGAGCACTTGCAACCACCTGTAAACCCTTGTCATAAATGAATGTGTTCTGTCTTGTGCATGTACTATTGTCCCTGCTCTCGACACAAGTAGAACTATTTGTTTGTGCAGAAACTTGGTGGAGAGACAGATTGATATGTGAGAAAACAAATAAACAGGGGACTCATAGAGCGATAGAGAGAAGAGGGAGGGGAAGGCAATGATTAAGGTGATGGAGTTGAAAATCAGGATTGGAGGGAGAAAGAGGAGAAGTGGAAGGAGGAGAGAGAAAGGGCGACCGAGCAACAGTTGGAGAGGAAGAGAAAGACCACTGGCTGAGGGCTAGTCGGTGACAGACTTGATACAGGAGTCTTGCTGCTCTCAGTAAACACACTAAATAATTTACAGATCTATTAATGCCTCTGTCTCGTCTCACCTTTACACACACACACACACGCACACAAACACATCACATACATCCTTGGACATAAAAACAGTCGCAGATACACACACATACACTTGTGCTTGTGTCTCTGTAATGCATTCTAAATAAGTAAAAACATATTGTCATTTTTTACATCCAAGGAGATAGGCTCTCCGTGCTGAAGCCGACAATTCTGCCCCAGGCCAAGTGGTTTACAGCTCCACCAGAACACCAGCATCCTCTCACTGTTCATGCCTGGCGATAGACAGAGGAGGACATGGTGGTGCTGTTAGTCCACAAACACACTCGGTGCACACACATCCACAGACACACACACACACTAATCCGCTCACACATGCACACTGTGCAATTATGCACACAACCAATGTGTGTGTGCACGATTGTGTGTGTATGTTGCGTATTTTGATGTGTGGTTGCAGGAGACCCCTGGCCCATCACCCCTTGAGGTAGAATGGATTCAATTTGAAGTGGTGAAGTGGCTCACTAAACACAAGACCTTGAAGTGGAATTAGTGAATCTGTAAATAACCAGCTATGCTCTCTTTTTTCCACTTCATATCCTGAATGGTCATGAAGGAGGAATGCTAATTAAAGAATCTCCATTTAATGGGTTCTCAATGAGATGGTCCTCTCCTCTCTGCTCCTCTTCTCTACCCTTCTCAACCCTTCTCTCCTCTCTGCTCTTCTCCTAACCTTTACCTCTCCTTTCCTGTCCTCTCCTCCACCCTCTCCTCTCCTTCCAAAACTATTTAGTGGCATATACTCAAATGCTGAAAACCGCGACTGCGACATATCCCTTGCGAATGTGGCGCTGTGGGCCTGGGAAGGTTTAAAGGCATCTGCTCGTCAGAGGGATTGACGGGAAGGACTGTGCTCTCTGGGAACTTGGTGCTAATAGGTCTCTGCCCCTGGCTAGCCTGGTGTCTATTAGAGCCTGGGAGGAGGTCTGTCATAGCATGTCATGGAGGGAGAAATCCAACCTGGAGTCTCTAGAGGACACAGGGGACTTTGACACGCAGCTGTGACTCATCTGTGAGGAGATGAGAGGAGGAGAGAGGAGGAGAGAGGTGGAGAGATGTGGAGAGAGGAGGAGAGAGGTGGAGAGAGGAGGAGAGAGGAGGAGAGAGGAGGAGAGTGGAGGAGAGAGGAGGAGAGAGGTGGAGAGAGGAGGAGAGAGGTGGAGAGAGGAGGAGAGTGGAGGAGAGAGGAGGAGAGTGGAGGAGAGAGGAGGAGAGAGGAGGAGAGAGGAGAGAGCTGTCAGAAGATAGGACGGTATAATTACTTGGTAATTACATCCGCAGTTGCCCCAACTTGCCCTCTTCGGGGCTCAGGGAGATCAATAGCATTGATCAGGCGGAAAATCTGCTAATGAAAGCATGTGTGTCGTGGTTCGCACAAGATACTCGAAGCGTAAAATAAACGGTTGACAAAAACTTGAGTTTGAGTCTGAGTGTTGCAGGCAGACCCCCCGATCAGCCCCCCCCCCCCCCCCCCCAACCACCACCATCCCACTGTGTTCATTCTGTCACATGGGCTGATAACGAACATGTGTCAGTGTGTGTGTGATTATCTGTAGGTTTGTTTTGTCGCCTGTGCAAGTCTGTTGATTGTTGAATGCGTCACGGACGGTGCGCCATTGAAAATGTCCCCCAATTAAGCCAAGTGGATCGCTGTAAGAATATGACACTGCATTTTGAAACTATTGGCAATTAAAAAAGCTTTTGATGAAAAAGCAGTGAATGGGTAGTTAAAGCAGGGAAAGGTTCTTTTTTTACAAAGGGTGCGTCTGTGTCTGTGTATGAGTGTGCGTGCGTGCGTGCGGTCCAGGCACATGGAGGCGGAGAAGATGACCCCCTGAGTGTCCTCTGTGTG